>NC_053161.1:10365191-10437691 GCF_016835505.1 Polypterus senegalus | reverse complement strand
TGATTAAATACATTGCTTTACTATTCTTACTTTCAAAAACTTACTGATTACACTGGACAACACCCCTCAAAGGTTTTGCATCCTAAAAAAATTTGTAATTATGATAACCAGCTTCAAGGTGACTACAAAACAATTTCCGATTGACTGCATCATGAATAAATCTGGAGAAAGGGGACATTAACTTTAATTGATATTAGCAAGTTTAATTGCTTAACACTAGAATTACCAGAGCCTACGAAAAAAACTCGTAAATCCGTCCCACCTTAAATTGCTTCTTAAAATCGTTCACAGCTCTCCACCAGCGTCTTTTGTCATCTAAATGTGCTGATAAAAATCAGGCTGCAAGCAGCCGGCTGTTCCATCCCCCCAACAACTTAGAACGTGCACAAACTTCTCCCAGCTCATGCCTTGATCGATTTTCTGCGAGTGAAGTGGAGTTTTAGAGTGGAAATAATAGATCATTATTTGGAACACACGCATTTCATGTCTGTTCCGTTTCTACAGTAATCTGTGTTAACACACTGTTAAAACAGAAATGTTTTTTATATTCTACTAGTAGATGACAAAATGTAGGCATAAACTTCAAAACGTTACGGACATGTCTGCATGCACTTTTTGTGGCATTACGCATGTATTTTTTGAGCATGTCCGTACCAAATAAATAACATTCGACGTTTTGAAGAAATCATTTTATGACATGATTTACCTTTATTTACTTACTAACTTCCTAAAGCCTAAAGTCACAAGTAGTGTGCAGAGGGCATGCTCAAAACTGTGTGTATGCCATGAAAAGTGCCTGCTGACACTTTAGTATGCAAGCAATGGTATGTGCACTCTTGCTCCGATGTAGAAGGGAGCGGAGTTTACCTCTGTTACAACTGACTAAAAAAAAAAAAACAAAAAACAAAAACAAAGCTAACCTTTACAAGTATCATAAATTACACCGGCTGTTACAGACTGAAATCAAATGTATGTTTTTATTCTAAAATAATAAGACTAAGAGCAGTTTACTTCTCAAAACGGAGTGGTGCAGGATCGAACCCGCAACCTTTTGATTCCTAGTCAGCAGCTGATTCTATTGTGCCACAGAAGCAGTCATAAACAACGGGTGTCAATATCGTATGTTAAGGCGGCTTTTTGTTTCTGCAGTTATACTTTTGAATAAAAGCATAATTGTTGTGTTAGATTTGTACCTTTTGTGAAAGTATGTGTGTGATACTTCAGGCTTCATACATTATATAGTTTATGCCTACATTTTGTCATCTACTTGTCATCAATCCTTCTATATAAAAGCGGTCGGGATTATCCTTCCGTCCGTGAGTGCTATGCAGGCGCGGAGTTTCACACATGCCCCTTCCATTTTGCAATGCACGATGGGATTTTTAGTTTCGTTTTTCCAGGTAAAAGACAATTTTCTACTCCAGACTGTGCGAGTAGCACGGAGTTTTACACACGCCCTGTCCATTTTGCAATGCACGATGGGATTTTTAGTTTCGTTTTTCCAGGTAAAAGACAATTTTCTACTCCAGACTGTGCGAGTAGCACGGAGTTTCACACACGCCCTGTCCATTTTGCAATGCACGATGGGATTTGTAGTTTTGTTTTGTTTTTGTTTCGCTCCCATCGTTCCCTTGATTTTGTGTGCGATGCGCTAGAAAAATAGACAAAATTATGTCTTTGGAAATAATTAATGTTGATGGGAGTATAAATGCCTCACCGCGTAGTAAATATCAGGGGGGTTCAAAAGGGCGACCTCAATATAGAAAAAAAGTTTAAATTTCATCACAAAAATAAACGAGTATTAAAGTAATACCGCTCAAATGCAATATAACCAAATTAATGAGTTTGTATAAAATATCAAATTGATCTACATATTGAATTGCCTTAAGAAGTGGTCAACTTAAAAGGCGGGTGAGCCTAGTAGAATATAAAAAACGTTTCTGTTTTAACAATGTGTTTACACAGATTACTGTAGAAATGGAACAGACATGAAATGCGTGTGTTCCAAACAACGATCTATAATTTCCACTCTAAAACTCCACTTCACTCCCAGAAAATCGATCAAGGCATGAGCTGGAAGAAGTTTGTGCACGTTCTAGGTCGGTGGGGGGGATGAAATAGCCGGCTGCTTGCAGCCGGATTTTTATCAGCACATTTAGATGACAAAAGACGCTGGTGGAGAGCTGTGAACGATTTTAAGAAGCGATTTAAGGTGGGACGGATTTATGAGTTTTTTCGTAGGCTCTGGTAATTCTAGTGTTAATGATGTTGACACAGTGCATTAACTCAACTGAACTTAAATGTTTTGCCGATTATCTTTTTGTACTCAGCATCTGATGCTTCTCATTTCAGCATCCAATGATAGTTGGCCAGTACTGATGGATTCCACTTACCCCGACACCACTTTTTCATTGTTGCTGTGTCCCAGCAAAACCTTTCACATTGTTGGTCACAGGCTGCCAGAAGATTAGCAGAGAAGTGTGAATTTAGAAAATGAATCTTAAAACAATGTTGCACTTTATAGTTTTTATTCTTGAAACATGTCAAATAGCTGGAAGGAGTTTGGTGTTCTGTAGTTATGAATAAAATTATCTCAAGCCCCACTAAAAGGCCTTTGAACTGCATTTCACAGACCATGTGTCTAATATGTGGACAAACAAAAATGCCATCGCTGATTTTGGCATTAGTTATGTGTGGAAACATCTGTCTTAAATGCGGAAATGCTTCACCTTTCACGTTCATTACTTCAATAAAACAATTTCAGCAGCTCAATATTATGAAGAGTAGGCAAAAAAAAAATCTTTGTTGGGTCAGCAAGTGGTTTAAATACATTTTTCTGTTATAGAACCAAATGATTATGGAGGGCCAGTTCTTTTTAATGTGTTGAGACTATTTAGCATGGCTGTCCAATTCAAAAATGAAACACTACTTGGCATACTGGAGTACTGCATTGCACATAGCAGTTACACTACCTTTAGGTCACTACAGATGCTCCAATTGTCATACTTATACAACATGTAGAATTAGATCATGCAAATCACAAAAACAGGCAACTGCAATAAAATGTTAGACAAGAAAATAAAGGTGATTTGTGATCAGTACCCAAAATCCATTAAAGTGTTCAAGAAGGAAAGTCTTCCTTGTCCAGTGTTATAAAAGGAATGTTGAATATGGAATGTCTACAGTGAAACTTACAGCAGAAACTACGGAAATGAATTATAGGTGCCATAGTATTAAAGCTATCTAGGTCTTTCATATCAAGTGAAACAACTAATACATGCATAAAAAAGCTGAAGAGTCAAGCATAGTTTTGAATTAAACAAACCTTGAGAGCTAATTGGAACTCCAGCAGTTTGGTGTAACAGGCAGCTCGGTTGCTATAAAGTTTGGCATCATCTGGATTTCGACGAATGGCTTCACTGTAGTGCTTCATAGCCTGAGGATAGTCACCTGGGAATTCAAAGAAGATCGTAATGAAAACAAGTCCTGCAGCCACTTGATCTGAGCATATACATTAGAAAAATACAAACAAATCACTAATAAAAGGCTGAATCACTCCCTCTGTTTTATAAACCTGGTTTGGGGTAAGAAAAAAAAATCCTATTCTCAGCACTAATTTTCTCTGCACAATGCGGAAAAACAGTGCAAGGACAACCAAATACTAAACTATTCTGCATGCTCACATATGAATGCATTTCAATATCCTGAAAAACATTCCCAAATGCTGACTTAGACCCATTTTATATTGACAGGCCATTTTAACCTGTAGTACCAATGATCTTATCTTTTAGAACAGATTACACTTTGGATGTTTTTATGCGTTATTACCTAACAAATTAGCAGAAACATCCATTAAAATCAATGATGGCAGTGTTTAAAATGTGTAAAAGCTGAACAAAAAAAATATGACATTGGAAAACTTCTTTGCTTTTTGTAAAATTAGGGCATCTGACTAAAGGCCTGCACATACGAGGTGAAAAGATGACATTTGGGACGTTTTAATGGGTTGTGAACAAATACATTGCCCTAAATGTAGTTAAAAATCTATTAAAGTCAATGGTGGGGCAAAATTGACCCGAAAGACATGGCAGGAAGAAGCTGTATAAAATTATGGGATATAGTAGTATTTTATTACCTGTTTATGAATTGGGGGTAATGAAATGTCACAAATTTTTCTGAACAAATGAAATTATTAATTCCAAACACAAAACTGGGTCAAATTTGACCCAAAGGCACTGTAAGGCAGGGGTGGCGTACGCCGAGTGCCGAAATGGCTGCAGGTTTTCATTCTTACCATCTTCTTAATTAGTGACCAGTTTTTGCTGCTGATTATTTCTTTTAATTAACTTGACTCAGGCCCCATAGTTGTTTCTTTTTCTTTACTTAGCAGCCAAACAATGAGACACAAAACAAGCCACCACATGACCAGCTCCCCTGTGCCCATTGCACAATATCTGAAATTAAAGAGAGGTGATGGTCTTGGTAAGGTTGATCTCTCAGGTCACCAAACTATTTTGACGGTGCTCTTAGAAAGAACAGAAAAACAACAGTTTTTGAAATGTGTGCTGTGGCAGAATGAGAGCAGCAACAAGCCATGGAATTAAATAACGGGTTTAATTATCAGCAAGAACTGGCTTATCATTAAGAAAGTGATTGGAGTGAAATTGGATGGAGTTTGAAGCCCCAGTTTAGCTGGTCATCTGTTAGCTCGTTTCAAATCTCATTTCTGCTTGGCTGTCATCTAATGACGAAAGGAATCAATTCAGAGGGCTACTAAAGTGATGGGGGAAAAAGTTAATTAGCCTTATAGTATATAGTTCGCAAGTAATTGTGCAATACACAACCCTTAGCATTTTACATCTACACTGAATGCGTTCCCAACTAGCACAACCAATGTTGCTTTGCCTTCTCTGGCCATATGGTTAATATGGTTTGTCAAAACTCAACTGCAGAACTGTGATAGAGAGGAGATTCTTGAAATGAGAAACTCTTGCTGAGGTCATAACAGTTCACTTTTAAAAATATAACAGCAAAAATAACCACCACAGATAAGACACCCGAGGATAAAAAGAAATACTAGGACGCGAAATAAACTTACAATATCCTGTTTAAATATAACGTAAGGCAGGCACATAACTGAGTGCAAAAGGCTATGTACATAATGAGAATGTTCTTGCTTACTGAAAAGGCAAGCAAGATAAATACACAGTTGAGAAACTGGTATCCTGGATCCTTGATGTGCCCAACCATCTACTCAATATCAAAGTAAAAATATGCTCTTTATTATCCATCTATTTACAAAATCCTTTACTGGGTAATCAGAAGTCAAAGCCTATCCATGTTGCATGTCATGCAAGGCAAGAACACAAATCAATATAATAATGGGATGTCAATCAGTTACACAGTACACTCACTCATACCTATTGACATCAGATCAACAGGAAGATGCCAGTTAATCTAGCATGCATATTTCTTAAGAGAGAGGGAGGAAACAGGAAGAGTCACAGAATACCCAACCGAGCATACAATTAAACTGCAAAAGGTAAGAAAAGCTCAGACAAATTATGGAACCTTTTCTTCCCCTGAAAAAAAGCTACTGTTACAGCAAAACAACATTAACATGCGGTATTATCATTAAAATTAAAATCAGTATCTGATGGAAATGTTTATTGAAACCACCACCTCCAATACCTAGTTTGAAACTAGTACAGTAATCCTTCCTCGATCGCGGGGGTTGCGTTCCAGAACCCCCGTGATAGGTGAAAATCCGCGAAGTAGAAACCATATGTTTGTATGGTTATTTTTATATATTTTAAGCCTTTAGAAGCTCTCCCACACTGTTTATAAATATTCTCCACAGTTATATAGTTAACCTTCGTTTATCGCGGTTAATCCGCTCAGACAGATAAATGAATTTCCACGAAGTAGGATTCTTTATTTATAAATCTAATATTTTCGCAGTTAGAGCATAGAAAACCTGTTTACGACCTTCTAAATACGTTTTTTAACACTATTACAGCCCTCTAGACATGAAATAACACCCTTTAGTCAAAAGTTTAAACTGTGCTCCATGACAAGAGAGAGACAGAAAGAAAAGTAAACAATCAAAAATCAATAGGGCTGTTGGGCCTTTAAGTATATGAAGCACCGTGATAAAGGGGCCGCAATGAAGGGATCAATGTGAAGGTAGTCTTTCAGCATATTTTAGAGGAGCGTCCGTATCTTCTAAGCAAACAGCCCCTCTGCTCACACCCCCTCCATCAGGAGCAGATAATGTCAGAGATAAGCAAACAATCAAAAATCAATACAGGCTGTTAGAGCTTTGAAGTGTGAGAAGCACCGCGCAGGAAGCATATCGTATATCATTGAGGAGTTTTATTTAATACGTAATACGTGTTCTGATTGGGTAGCTTCTCAGCCATCCGCCAATATCGTCCCTTGTATGAAATCAACTGGGCAAACAAACTGAGGAGGCATGTACCATAAATTAAAAGACCCATTGTCCGCAGAAATCCGCAAACCAGCGAAAAATCTGTGATATATTTTTTAGATATGCTTACATTTAAAATCCGTGATGGAGTGAAGCCGCGAAAGTCGAAGTGTGATATAGCCAGGGATCACTGTACTGTGTACAACTAAAAAGTGTCTCTTGCGGAGAAGGAGCGGAAACTTAACTGCATTAATCTATGCATTAATTTATAGTATACATACATTTATGATAAAAAACGTGTAGCTTGAGTCATTGATATATTTAACATTTAAAAAATTGTTCAAACAATATAAAGTGTTCAACTTTATCAATTCTGCCCTTTTTCTATTATATTTTAGATCAGATTATAATTTAGCTTTCTTTTAAGCTTTAACAGAGAATTGTAAAATATTCACATTTCCGCTCAATTGTAATTTAACATTTCTTATTCAACTCATCATCTATCCATTTATTACTGATACACACAACAAAATGGAATATCCACTACCATCAGACCTACAAGGTGAAATATCACCACACAGGAAATTATTCATAGAAATATTTAACAGTGCTCCACTCAAACATTCAGCAAATTTGACCCGTTAAAACTATAGGTTTGCTGTTAAGTTTCAATGACAATATCACTGATTTAGTTCAAGATGAAAGTGTCTTTTATATTCAAAAATCAAAAGGGCAAAGAAAACGGCAAATACTACTTTAACATATACCTTTCTGGAAGAATTCATTGCCCTTATTCTTCTCTTCCAAAGCTAAATCTGGGTTTATATATGCCAGCCTCTCTTGCTCCTTCAGAATTTTCTCAGCCTGTCAGATTGGGAAGAAAGTTTTAACTTTACCATTATTATGAGAAAATGTATAACAAGGCAACATATAGGAATCAGTCAATGGTAAGGAAAACCCCTGGAGTCTATACTGTACTAAGGTGTATGTATTAAATGGACAAGCAAGTGAATACTCCAAAGGGCAGTGAAACAGGGTAGGATTACCTGCAAGGAAATCCTCTTCCAGAAGATAGAGAGGAATTTTCCCTATAAAAGATTCTTTCGTCTCAGATAAACCCTGCAATCAATGCAAAGCACGGCCAAGAAACGGGAGTTACAGCAAGACACACATCTTCACAGTCTAGCCAACTTACATACAGAGAATATCCATATTGTTTGACTCATCCACCTAACTGCAAGTTCAGACTCCCATTTCCCTCAGTTCAATATGAACTGATGAGGGTCTATACAGCATACTGCCACAAGTGCTCCACTAGACATCTGTATCATGCCTTATTCCAACGTGTCCCACATTGCGGAAAATTAGCTACTAGTGTAGCTCTCTTCATTCCCAAATAAACATACTACTATAATTGAAACGTGGCAAGCAGGAAGGCATACCATTAGGCTGTTTTATCTAGTCTTGTGCCCAGCTGCATTTTCAAATATAGTCCATTTACAGATTTGAAAACTCCTGACATCATTCAAATGATTATCAATGTTCAAAGACTGCGTTGTACTCAAATATTTCTCTCTTCTTAAGGGATCCAATAATGCTCCATAAATTAATAATTCGACTTTTATACCAACCTTGATTGGAAATGCTAGATTTTCATTATAATATACTATAATTATATACTAGTCCTTTCAATAGGGGAAAAATAAATCAAAAAAGGTAAAAAGATTACATGTTTTTTGATTCACTGTAATGGTACACTCTTGCCTGGAGTGAAACAGGAGGTAGAGGCTGTCCTATGCATGACCAACTATGCTGGTTTTGATATAATGTTTCTGGTACACTGCTTTCCTCAGATTTTTTTTGATAAACTAATATTTTTTGGTATTCTGTACAAGATGTGCTTTGCTCCATCTACTCTTTCATAAGCAGTCTTTTTCTAATCACATAACTGTTTGTTGGATACTTCTTTATGAATGATGCACTTTTAACACACTCAAATTAATTTCATGTGTAAATACATCAGTAGGGGAGCTTTTCAGACATAATTACGCAATAAATCAAGAGATGGGCTGCTGGAACAGTATCTGTCCATGACAAAGGGGTCAACTGTTAGGCTAATAAAGAGGAATTTGGTCACTATGAAATACAAGAAGTGCTAAAACATGAATCCCTTGCATATGAGGCAGTTAATCTCCTAGACATCATATGCCCAGATAGGACAAACATTAAATAAATACAAGTTTGTAAGACATCTATAGATGAGAAAGTCTTTTCCTTAAGGAGGGTGTAAAGAAGGGTGGATACAGGGAAAGAAAGAGAAGCACACAGTGCAGGAGAAGCAGAAGAATGAAAAACTAAGGTGACATATATGCTTATTCACTAGACAAAGGAAAGAGAAACTAGTGCCAAGTGAGAAATGTCTTGAGAATACGCATTTGTGTTTACAACCCAGTAGCTGTTGGACAGCCAAGTGTTATAAACAAGAGGCTCAGCCTAGACAGGTGAAATAAATGTTAAAATCAAAGGATTTCATATATCAGTTGAAAGTATTTCACAAAGAAGTACATTACTGAAGTACAAACTGCTGACTGTTGAACCAATAAACATCTTTAAAAACATTTTACCTGCTGGCACTTCTTCAGCACATCTGGAGTCCTGTGCTCAGCGAGACTCTTATTGAAAAACTGAATGGCTTCTTTATATTGCTCCTGTTTAAAATATGAATTCCCAATTCTTGCATAAGCCCTGTCATGAAAAGGTTAATGGTAGTAAAATTTCAATAGTACAAAGAGAATTTCAAGCAGAATCATTTAACAAGACAAAAGAAAACACACACATCACACCTAACAAGACATCAAAAGTCTCTATTACCCAAAGGCCTCTTTTATAAAATAAAAATGATGCGTTGAAGGACCCTATATCTGAATATCCAATTTGCTTAAAAAAAAAAAAAAAGTTTTATAAAAACATCCATATGTATAAATGTTCCTTGCTCCTTCTGACGAATAGCCCATCTATAAAATTACAAATTATCTTAACATTGTACGTACGATATGGAGTATGAAACTCATCACAACCCCTTATTATTTAAGCTGAAGTACGCCAATTTCTCCCAACACAGTACATTGTTGTGGCACTGCTCACAATCAAACAGTTCTTTAACATTCTATAATGAATTAGTTTTTTATTCTCAATGAAACGGACCACCATACTCACTTGGCAATCTGTCGATAGTCTTCACGGTTTTCTCTGCCAACTTCAATAGATTTCTCACACAGCTCTCTACAACGTTCATACTCAGCTTTCTCAAAATATACAGCTGGCAAAAGCAAAAGTGAAAAGGTTCAGTGACCCAGACAGAAAATTAGCACATCAAGAATTTACTTAGTTTTTCCATAACAATTAAATTTCTTTGACTTTTACAGTTCATGCCTTACCTGCTTGGTTGCTAAGATAGGTCATGTTAGAAGGATCAAGCTCGAAGGCTGCCTCATAATGTTTCAGTGCTGTCTCAAAGTCTTTCTTTTTGTAAGCATCATTGCCTTGTTCCTTCTCTTTTAAAGCCTGTTAACATCAGAAAGCTTACTAAATGAAGTACGAAAAGACTACCCAATACATGACATTTTCCCACATTTACATTTTTACAAACCGGAAAAGAATAAAGAAAAGAATAATGCACTAGTGCTCCATACCTGTAATCTGGAAAAAAAGAAAAGAAACCTCAGCCCTACAAAGACCTAAGAATTAAATACCAGTAAGTTAAACATGCATATTAATATGTTGGTGGCATCTCAACCTTTCTATTAAAACCAAGTTAATCACAATGCCTCAAACAGCCCTATGAATAGTTTGTTATAAATACTTGAGGCCCTGAATAATTTTCAGATCTTTTAACATACAGTGTTTACAAGCTTTTTAGTACAATTCTGTGTATAATTGTGGTGGTTGAAATGGCTCCCCATTCTCTATGTAAAGCACTTTTAAGAGTGAGAAAAGTGCTATATAATTATAAATAAAGAATACACAAGATAATGTTACAAGCATGTACAAAAAATAATCAATGGGGTTGTAACATCAAGTAAAGTTTTTACATGTTGATTATTCTCCTGCTTAATGGATTATGGATATATACCCCCCATACGCTCCCTGTAAAAGGATTTTATTCAAGATTAAGAGGGGAAAAAAAAAAAAAAAAAAGACATTGCTCTTTTACCTTCTTCTTGTTCTCTGGTAAATCTTCATCTTTAGGTTTTGGGGTAGCATCTTCTTTCTTGGGAGGTGGGGGAGGAGATGGTTCTTCATCTTCATCGTCGGGTGTCAGATCAACACCAGTGAGTACACTCAGTGTTGGTATCAAACGTGGGTCCTGCAAATTTCTAAGAAAAGAATGCAAATTATAAGTAAATAAATATATTTACAACAATCAAGAATTTTTTACAAAAAGAAAAACATTTGAACCCTTTAACCTAACTAATATTTGCAAGGGGAAACAGCACACAGGTTTTGTGCAAGGACATGAAGCCATTTAAATTTATTGACTACAAATCGTGCTGAAATATGTGAGTGAGCAGATGAGTGCTCCTATCCAGGGCTGGTTTGTACTTTACCACCATAGATTTGCAGTTGTCGCATATGTGGCAATCTAAAGGCTTAACTGGGAATAAGATGCAGAGTCAAGAGGCTGATGAACGATAGTAGAATGCCCAGAGGGGACAAGGCGGTTCCGTGGCCTGGAACCCCTGCAAATTTTTTTTTTGTTTGTTTTTTCTGTCCTCCCTGGCCATCGGACCTTACTCTTATTCTATGTTAGTGTTGTCTTTTTCTAATTCTTACTTTGTCTCTTATTTCTCTTTTTTTCCATCATGTAAAGCACTTTGAGCTACATTATTTGTATGAAACTGTGCTATATAAATAACTGTTGTTGTTGTTGATACTAATACTTTTTCTCCCTCTTCCACAGAACACCAGAAATAAAACCTACCTAAGACTCCACCTACTTCCACTGCTGCAACACACCCTCCTGCAAACTTCACTTCCACCTGAGATCCCACCCCTCCCTGTCCTCCATCTATAAAACCCAAGCCTTCCCTCTCGTGGTCACTCATTTATGACTATTCTGCACATTGTTGGTTGTGCATATAACGTACGGGATGGACTCTCCAAATCTTCATAATTGTTTTTTTTTCTCCATTTTGTTCACACAGAATATTAAAATACTAAGAAAAAGTGACTTGCAAGATATTCTTTGATTAAAAGCACTAGGAGTACAGGGGAATTGCGCAAGCAACAATTCATTTAGTGCCCTAAAATCGTAGACAAAATGTGAGTTTCTGCCGAATTTAATACGAATGTATAGAGAAAATTGTGTCTACAATTGCATACCTTCAAAAACTAACACTCTGATGCACATACTCAACACTGATACACCGATGAATAAGCTAGACAGTATGCCCGCACAACCTTTAAGAACACACATAATTAAGCCAATGACATCTTATGTCTCCCACGGTGCATAGTAACAAATGCACAGGTGAACCACACTGTATCTAAGCAAAACCAATAATCTAACTATAAAAAAGTGTGTTTATTTGTTCCTTTTTGTTTATATTGTTGCTTTCAGCTTATTTTGGGGAAATGTTAATGGGATAAGTACCAGATTTTTACAACTGGATAAAATGGACAGAAAATGGATGGAAGGAGAATTGTGTCCAGAGCTAACTGCTTATTGATGGGTGGAAATACATAATTCCCTGCATTATGGGAGAAAGTGATAACACACACACACACAAATTTACAGCATTTCAAATCTATGTAGCCCACACTGAACTTTAGAATTGATCAGCGACAGTTGATTTTCTCAAGCATTTTTCATATAGCATACGTATTAATTTTCAATTGGTTTTATTATATTTCTAACACGTACATTACCAGTTGCCCTGAAACTCAAGAGTACCTACGTCTTTCTTTCTTATAATCATGTTATAGTGATGGAATACATTTTTGCACTGATGTATTCTGGTTCATGTTGATAACAGTTGCCTTAAATTTCAAATAAATTTGGTACAAGTGATAATTTAAATGCTTAGAAAATTAAACTACACAAAATATTAAAAAAAAAAATATTAAAAAAGCACAACTACTGCTATTCAAATAAGTTCACAGCTTTAGTTTTTATAAAGCCAGGACCTTGTCACCATACCCCCGGGGTCAAAGAGATTGGAATAATAAAGTGAGGATACTTAATTCAATAAAACATGAAGATATTTTTAATGAAAAATCTTTTGGAAAATGAAATGGCTTATATGTGCACAATCTCAAAATTAAATAATAAATATGCAGGAACAACTTCTGAATTTGTCAAGTTTTGAGACTTTCAGATTGGTTGTAACTGAAAGACACTAAATATTACTTAATTTAACAAAGGTACATGCCTGGACAAATGGCTGCCTGCCACAAATGCGAGCAAAACAAAAAAGCCAAAACGTATCCCATAAGCATTTGTATGGAGTAAATTGTGAAAGGGTATCAATTTTCAGATTTAGCCTAGGCTACAACTAAATTTTAGAGAAAGGATTTTTGGGCTGTTTTCATTTAAGGCATTTTTTTGTTCTGTTATGTTTCTTCAGTCAGCTTAAGCTCCATTTTGAGACATTCTAAACGGCACTATACTCTTTATACAGGATTTAGATATTTGCAGGATAAGTTCCAAACTTCCAAAATCTTGTACAAAAGCTGGACTAACATAAAAGAAAAAGATGTCACGTACGCGCGCATGGGAGGCAGCTAAAGGGCTCGAGTGAAGGCAGTTCTGAGGCATGCCGGGATGTGGCAGAGTGCAACTCTTTTTCTCACTTCCCTGTAGACCAAACCCAGGAGGCTCCACCTGGCTCTCTTGACATCACTTCTGGGACCGAACCAATGGAAACAGACCTTCCCAGCTCCGGCCCCCCTGATGTCACATCCGGGCCTGATCCAATAAATAATGAACACGTGCCCTATCCTTATGACCTCACTTCCTGTCTTCCCCTTTAAAAGCCTACCCTTTTTCCTTCTCCCGCAGTCTGGTTTTAGACTCTGTTGTATGCACTTCAGTGCCAGTGCTTTGAAAACGACTTTTGCAGCCAGGATACCAAATTCTACGGGTGGCTGCCCCAAACCTTTATCTGTCTTTGTCTCGTTTTATTACAAAGAATAAAACAAAAAAGTATGATAGCTGCTGATGATGTTTTGCAAAAAAGAGCATATGGCACTTGCCAGGTCACTCAAACCCTTAAATTTATATGTAACTAACACACACAAAAAAAAAAAAAAAACAAACAAACCACAACTCACATTCCACCTCCTCCAAAAGGATTGGCTCGCAGCTTCTCAATTAGTTCCCTATAACTGGGGTCTGACAGCAAAGGCCGAGTACGAGGGTCAGCTTCAAGCCTCTGATAGAGGTCAGGGAGTGAAAATGGATTCATCAGCTTCCTCTTCTCTAAAGGGAAACAAACAAAAAAAATTACATGTGGCAGATTTAAAAGTGAAAGCTAAAAAAAAAAAAAAAACCCTCAAAATAATAAAACAGATATTGATGAAATTTATAGATGCACACTTAAATAGCTTCAGCTACTGGATTAAATTTTTAAATCAATTCTGTGATTTGTCTACAATACATGACCCTCCACACTGTTGACCCAAAGTGTTATTTGCAAGGACTGTGATCTCCTTCCAGGCATAATACATACTTAACTATGGCCAAGCTTTTATCAATACATAACTTACATTTCCTAAAATAGAGTAAGTTTAGAGCTCATACAAAAATAATTCAAAACATAATAACCATTCCAATATCCAGTTGATTTCACCACATCTAAAAGTAGCCAGAAGTTTTAACCTCTGAAACTTAATATGTCCATATTCCCTGCTCTCACACTCCTTTGCATCCATACTCTCTCTACACACAAACTGCAATCCCCAAAGCAACAATGCAGGTGAGGAACATATTAAATTTCAGTGTGTTTTGGAAATATTAATGTAAAATGTTATGGCTGTTGTACAGACAGCATGCTATGAATAGTTACATTTACATACTAGAAAGTTTGATAACTCTAAACAGGGTCCATGCAAGTTGAGAAATCATCACTACAATAAACAAGGACACAAGATCAGCTGAACATGGTTAATTCATTTTTAGTACAGTACAGAAGGTTTTACTGCCTGAATTCGTTTAATCTGTTTAGCCCTATCCATTACCTGAACCTGTTTAATCCCCACCATCATCAGGGCTGCATGAACCCAGACCCTGCTGCAGCACCAGTAGGGCACACAAACAAATACAGTGACTCGCATTTGGCCAGTCTAGAGTTGCCATTTCAGTAACATACACATCTCCGAGATAAGGAAAGAAAACCTGTAAAACATTTTTGTATAAACAATCTGCGATGTCTCTGTAACTTTAAATATTTTTGCAAGAAAGATTCGCATATCAGCATGCCCTTCTGTAAGGTGTGATTTTATTGGGTTGCAAATGTGCCCAGACATACTTAATACACATGCTGAAGCACAGCTGGAAGTAAATGAACAAATGAAGTTGTACTACTGTTTATGCAACGGAGCACTGAAAAGTTATAGCGTCTTACATCATATAGTAAATGTAATGAAATGTAATTTTAAAAATTGCCTCGAAAGCTTGCACATTGTAATCTTTTAAGTTAGCCAATAAAAAGGTGTCATTTTGCTTGACTTCTCATTGCATACACAATGGCTAACACGGTACAACACCCTGCCACTGTTGACTTGTGACAGTTTTAAGGCAGAACTGGTCAAGTCAACAGGCAACACAGGTGGCTACCTTTTTTGGAGTAATCCGAGAGGATTGTTTAAGATAAGTTGGGGGGGCCCGAATCATGGTATGGGCATTGACCATTTTTGCTTTTAAGTGCTTTACTAAACTAACTGTGTTAGCCCATTTAGTTGGTACTGTGCGGTAGCAAATCCTGCATTCAGGCTTGCATCTGATCTTGTTTTTTCTGTCCTTGTTGACAACAAAGCCAAGTAAATTTTTGCTACGAGTCTCAATTGTCACAAACCATGTAGTTCTGTGAAGTCTTTAGGAGGTCTAGGCATGTTTTCCGCTGCTCCTTCACCAAGTATCAATGAGGGTTGGGTTTTGGGGAAGGTTTGAATGGAAACTACAAAGTTTACTTACGGCATTAAAACCCCCAAAATGTTGGTACTAAACCATTTTAAATTTTGTTATTTTTGGTACTTTTCCCAATACTGGTACAGTGCATCCGGAAAGTATTCACAGAGCATCACTTTTTCCACATTTTGTTATGTTACAGCCTTATTCCAAAATGGATTAAATTCATTTTTTTTCTCAGAATTCTACACACAACACCCCATAATGACAATGTGAAAAAAGTTTAGGGTTTTTGCAAATTTATTAAAAATGAAAAAACGGAGAAATCACATGTACTGTACATAAGTATTCACAGCCTTTGCTCAATACTTTTGTTGATGCACCTTTGGCAGCAATTACAGCCGCAAGTCTTTTTGAACATGATGCCACAAGCTTGGCACACCTATCCTTGGCCAGTTTCGCCCATTCCTCTTTGCAGCACTTATCAAGCTCCATCAGGTTGGATGGGAAGCGCCGGTGCACAGCCATTTTAAGATCTCTCCAGAGATGTTCAATCGGATTCAAGTCTGGGCTCTGGCTGGGCCACTCAAGGACATTCACAGAGTTGTCCTGAAGCCAATCCTTTGATATCTTGGCTGTGTGCTTAGGGTCGTTGAATATAATCCATTTTGGACTAAGGCTGTAACATAACAAAATGTGGAAAAAGTGATGTGTAGTGAATAGTTTCCGGATGCACTGTATACCACACAATCCTATGGCATAGATGCTAAAAACTTAAATTATCAAAATAAAGTATTCATTCTGATCACATGAACTGAAAGATAAGAATACATTATGTGCCTCTTTTATAGGACAGAAAAAGTTCAACGAAAAGTTTGTTTAAAAAATATATAATTTTTTTTTAATATCAACCATTTTGGACCCTGTCCCAAGCCAGGGTACAGGTGGAAGGGATGGTGTCAAGAAAAGCACCCGGCTGTAAAAAAAAACCAAAACAAAACAAAAAAAAAACCCCACCAAAACCACTATTGGAGTCTAGTCAAAATAGAGCAACTCCCCATATAAAAATGGGAACATCTCGGCGACAGAACTGGATCTAATTTTTACATCTTTTCACTTTGAATCTGGGGTCACTGAGTTACGTTACTTACCAAAAGCTTATTTCTGCTCTGTTTTTTTTTTTAAACTACATTATATTTAAAAAAAAAAAGTGCAGTCCAATAATACATGTAAATTACATTCTATTACCACGGTTATTTTTGATTATGATTACAAAAATATTCAACAGAAAAAAGTAGTATTTGTCTCTTTGATAAACTTAAATAAAAGTGAAAAATGCCCTAATTTTCAAAAACGTTAAACAAGTGGCTAAAACATTATACCGGTTTTAAAATGTGACAAAACACTTAATGACACTTTGTACATTAAGGCAATGTGGATCAACCACAGATAAACATCTATTATTTTAAGATGAAACCACATAACTTTCTTCACATCACTACACCGTTACATTTTCACATGCAATCTCTCTCTTCAATGTTAGGAGTACTCTTCTGAAAAAAGTTTTTTTCCCAGCCTATAATATTAAGACAAAAAACAAATAACGAGTGACCAGCTCTGACAACGGATATAATTTTGAGCCAATTATCTACTGTCTGCAAACAAAGTACCACAGAGTCTGGTGGGCTGGTAATTATACATGTACTTAAGCTTTAAGCTCAGGAGCAAAGTACCAAATTCACTTCATGTTACAAGATTCAGTGACAATCCATGCAGTTATTAATGCAATTCCTTGTCAATGTGTATAAATGTTGTGTACCAAGTGCTTTACACTTCCTAGCTTTTTAAGACGTTATGGAACTATGCTTTGATAATTGAAAAGGCATGTGTCTGTTGCGATTAAAGTAATATTCCCTCTTGTAAACATTCTTCCCCCTTTACTGCAGAATATAACCACACTTTAGATTGAATGCTTGTTGTTCTTTTCCCTACTACATGTTACTTTTAATTATATTTAACCTTGACATGTAAAACTGAAGGTCAAGTTGTTTTTGATTTTTTTTTTTTTTAAAAGAAGAGTCTGACATGCTCTACACAGCAAGTTATTTATTTATTTATTTTTTTTAACTCCAAAGATCATTCTATCAATGCATGCTAAACTTTGGCCCAGAACAATACTAAAATAGCACAAAAACTAAATCTGTAAAGAAGCCATTAGATATACTGAAAACTCCATTATTGAATAGCGAAAACCAAAATTTGAAACAGCAAATAAACTCTACATTGGTTTACTAATCTGAAATGGGTAATAGAAAAATATTTTTGTTACAGTTTTGTAACAAATGTGGCAAAATATTAGGATTACCATATATACTTACGTACAAGTCAGGTCCTGAAACCCGAAAAATCGTTCATAAAAATCAGACCCTGACTTGTACGCCCATTCAAAAATGTAACACTTTTGTTTTACATCTTCTTGTCTCCTCCAATCTTGCACCAGTTTCTCAGACACATTCAATTTTGTTGCAGCTGCGCAGTTACCAATTTATTTCACAACTTCAACAATATTTTCTTCTGATTGAATGCTCCATTGTAGATAAGGGATGCTCTTACGATAAAGGTGTATGAGGGTGTGAGGTACCAAAAAAAAAAAAAAACACCCAAAACAGTGCAAATGTCGCTTCGTAATAGTTTGGGTATTACCGTGTGGTCACATGGCATAATACATAGAGAAAAACAAAGGCAGTGTGCTCTGGGGTTACTCTCTCAGGGGAGCATCAGCATATCAATCTCTTCGACCAATAGTGTGAGTTTTCCACATTCGGCTTTTACAACCAACATTATAAAATACCAGAAATTATGAAGCTAAAAATCAAGCACCAACTTATCTGCGGGAGAACACAAATGCAAGTATATACGGTACTTCATTCAGATATCATGAAAAAAGTTTTTTTTTTTTTTCAAAACCAGATTTAAAAGTAGGGGGCAGTGTTGCTACTTTCTCTCTGAAATAACTGCTGCTTCCATGTCTGCCCCCAGTAAATGTGTCTCTTCTCATTTAGTGAGGCCTGTGTGCAACATTTTCCATTATTTATCTCTTAAGGCATAGCCATGGGAGAAAACCAGCCAGTCGATACTTAAGCCCCATAATGCGTATCAAACAATTTTTTTTTTCACTAATTGTACATGATGTGTAAATAACAAAAGTTTAGATTCTTAACACTAGAATTATCAGAGCCTACGAGAAAGCTCGTAAATCCGGCCCACCTTAAATCCATTCTCACCTCTCCGTCAGCGTCTTTTGTACTGTAAATGTGTCAATAAGCAGCAAGCACCCTGGAATCCCATCCCCCTGCCCACCGCTACAGTTCATTCCGCAAAAAAGTTTCTCAGTGCTCAGTGTTTATCTCCAAGTGAATCTTTAGGGTAAAAATAGTACATCATCATTTGGAATACATACATTTCATGTGTGTTCCTTGTCAACAATAATCTATTTAAAAACGTAGTTAACACAGGAACGTTTTTCATGTTTTAGTAATAATTGAAAAAATGTAGAGATGAAATGTATAATGTGTGAAGCCTGAAATACAAATATGAAATAAATACTTATAAGAAGTACAAGTATAACAAAACAAGTGCGCTTTTATTCAAGAATATAACCGAAGAAAAAAAAAAAAGCAGGTTACGGTGGACGGTTGATGCGACAGCTTGCGTGGTGCAATGCTAAGAAACGCTGACTCCCAATCAAGAGCTTCGGGGTTCGATGCTGGCAGATTCCCAAATTTACCGTTTTGAGTAGACAGCTGCTATTATTGTTAATATTATACAATAAAAACATACATTTGGTTTGCATCTGTAACAACTGCTGTAAATGTATAGTGCTGGTCAAAGTTAGCATTTTTTTTTTATTCAGTTTTATTCTCTCAGTTGTGTTCACGCTCGATTTGTATAGAAATTCTTGCCTGATGATTTGTTCAGACAGGACATCAGCTCCTCCAAGAAGCACAATACTCTGTGAATGAGGTTTTGCATATTAATCACTGAATTAGATTCTGATTTTGATACAAGTGATTGAAAACGAATGTGAGGTACCAGCATCACCTGATCAATCCCCAGCTGATTGTGGTGCTGAACAGGTTCATGTAGCGGACACGCCTATGACAACATTCGCCTGGGAGGACCACCACTTACAATAACAAGAAGTACAAACCAGATTACGGTGCACTGCAAAACACAACCACTCTGCCGCCTCCACAGCGTGAAGATAGCCTGGCAGCCAGCCTACCATGCATTCCTGCCTAACTAGCAGGTACAGCATAAAGCAACAGATGTTTTATGTCGATTTCTGTGTGAAACCATTGCTTTATGTGCTTTTCAGAAAACGTTTTTTTTTTTTTTTTTGAAAACTAGGGGGCTTTGCTTGCCAACCCCCATTTCCTGTGGTGACAGCTACTTCACATCTCTACCGCTCGTGTGTAAGGATTTCACTTTCACCAAACAACAAATATTTTAATTCTCGCTGATATGCATCTTCATTGGGAAGAAACACTACTTTTTTAGGATGGCAAAATCAATTAGATGATCTACAAGTCTCTGACTTAAAGTTTAAAGCTGAATAATAACTACATACGTTTGTCATACAACCTGTCCATATATTCAATCTCTTTTTGCTGTTCCATTATTGTACCAAGTAATTTCCATTTGTTAGAGCTAATGTGATCTTTACTATCAGTTTTTTGAGACTTTTGAATTTTAGTAGTTTCATAATCTCTACTCTGCTCTACATGTGTATTGCGCCAACATTTTTGAACCTCTTTACGACGTTCTACTTTGTCTTCTACTCTGTCTTTTAGTTCTGACCCCACTTGGAGCTGAGAGCGCAGAAACCATGTCTGACAATACCATTCACATAAATGAGAAGTGACTGGACTGTGGGTGTGGAGGTAAATGTTTGAGAGGAGTACGGGACTTGACAAAATCTATTGGCGAACGTCTTGTCTCGTGGGACCTGAAATTCTGCCGAGAAAGTCTCGTCCCAGGATTTCCTTTTATAATAGAGAGAAATATTTAGCCCTCAAAGAGTTAAAGAAAATATACAATTTGTTTTCTCTTTAGAGTCAAGCTCTAGATCTCTGAAATGTGGAGTCGACTCTGGGAAAAACCTGATTTTTTTTTTAATGATTAAATAAATTGTTTAGAGGGCAACTGGTTTACTCATGAACTCTCTAACCAGCAGCCATTTATACTAAACAGTATAACATCTCAAAAACAGAATGTTTCAACAGACTGTGAAAAACCATACAAGAAAAATGTGTACAATTCAGTACAATGCTTCAGATGTGTAAGTTGAACTGTATGAACAGATTTTGGCTATTGTAAGCAGACACTATGGGTTGCAAATACCTACTGAGGAAAATATCAGGTAAATATGTAACTGGTGAGCATCACGTCCGAACGGCTGTAGTGATTTTGATGAAACTTGGTACATGTTTCTCATTGGTCAACTAAAAATACTGGAGGGTGAAATCAACTCTAACCCACCACCAAGGGTAGGTTTGAGAGTGATCTTGCAATCTTGTATGCATGTTATCATCCAGTTTACACTCAGAACGACCACCATAGGGCAAATAGGAGGTGACTGCCAGCATTCTTTATGTTTGAGCACCACCACGCCCGCCTGTTGCTTTTGAACTTCAACAGAGTTGGCCAGTTCTGAGCGTCAACTGGATGATAAAATAAATACAAAGACAGCAAGACAAGCACATTAGTGAGTCTTCACTATGTAAATTTATTTTTAAAGTTGTGGGTTTTTTTTTTTTTTTTTAAATTATATTTTTCTCTAACAATTAAACAAACAAATCACCTTATTTTCCTCCTGGGCAAAGCTGGGTATTTCAGCTATTATCAGATATAATACACTTAATAATTAACAAGCAACACCCCAGCTCCCAGAATTAGTACCAATGTATAAAAGACAATTTTCTGCAATGTGTAAAAATATTGTCTGAACTCAATTTCTAACTGCAGAATAAAAATAGGTTAATCTTAATCAAATACCGTTCATCTTGGCCATCAACTTTTGCAGTCCCTCTTTTAACTGCGGATTTGTAGGATCATGCTTCAGTCCTTCCTCATAAGTTGTTTTTGCAAGTTCTAACCGCCCCAAAAACTCCAGAGCAGCAGCTTTTCGAGAATATCCCTGAGACAGGACAAAGTATTAAGCTTAAAACTCAACTTTTTCAAAACATTTTTTAAGTATAACTTTATTTACAACAATGGAGAATTTAACTATTAAGTCCAGGTAAAAATTCTAAGTTTTCTAGTGACACACAGTGTGACTTTAATCAACCAACCTCTTATTCTCCAAATGCATTAAACTAAACAATCCGTGTTCTACATGCATGCATGCTATTTTGGAATGAAATTAACATTTAAGTCAATATGTCGGTTATTGCCGGTTAAAAAAAAATCAATCAGGATCTTGTACTCACCTTGCCCCAATCAGGCTTGAGCTGCACAGTCTTTTCTGCATCTTCTAATGCGTGGTAGTAATCCTCTTTCTTGGCATAAGCAGCAGAGCGGTTGCTGTAGAGCACATGGTTTTTAGGATCCAGCTGGATGGCATCTGTGTAGCATTTCACAGCTTCTTCAAGTTTACCCTCACTAAGGGCTTTATTGCCCTGGTCCTTTAATTTATTCACCTAGAAAACCAAGTCATAAAATACATCTTAATAGAGCTGCACTAATAAAAAGTTGTACAGCCAACTAGATTGTGTCTTTATGCATAAATAATGCATGCAGTGTCTCAAAAAGGGGCACGCAGATAAAATGTTACAAACAAAAACGAAATTCATATAAATTACGTAAAGTGTAAATTCCATGGCTATGCCAGCAGTTACAGGTGAAGGTCTTCCCACTTAGTAGTACATACAAGCAAACTCAAACTGAACCTTTAATCTTTTTTCAGAAATGTGCAACAAGCTATTCCTTCTGTAAAGAGCAAAAATTTGAGTTTACTACCTTAAAACAATTGAAAATCATTGTTCAATTCAAATGTTTCAAATGAAAACTGTCATAGGATATTACATGAAAAAACCACATATATAATTTCTGCATAATAAATAACAGTAATACGGTATTAGTAAACGATAGCAAACTTTTCTTAATTAAAATCAATCCAGAGTAAAGAGTCATATAATAACATCCAAGAATGGTAACTATTAGGACCAGCAATTAATCTTAAAAAATTTAGAAAATTAAAAATAAATATTACTGAAAAGGTTAAAAGCTGTTCAAATTGAGATTTGTTTCCAAACGTTTGTTATTTACTATCAACTTGAACCTCAAGAGTATTAATTTAACCTACTTGTACAATGTAAACGTTAACTGATGTGTACATAATTCATGAACTATAGTTAACTGACCAATGGAAAGGGACTAGGGTCAACTTCCATTTTATTGAAGCGTCAGTAGATTTCCTGAATGTTCTCACTTGTGTCAGTTCATTCATTTTCCAAACAACTTACTCAGGTCAGGGTTGAGTGGAGTATTGTTATCAATTAATAATAAATGAACCGAGGAAAGGCCTTAAATTACAAAGAGTCATAAATAAATGCATAATTTGTGGGAAATAGTATGGAATTACTTAGTTGTTAAAAACATATTTGCGTTATACTTAACTTTGAAAATGTGGTTTTCCCTGAAATCTAATTTTCTAAATAGCAATACAGTAATCCCTCCCTATATCGCGCTTCAACTTTCGCGGCTTCACTCTATCGCGGATTTTAAATATAAACACATTTAAATATATATCACGGATTTTTCGCTGGTTCGCGGCTTTCTGCGGACTATGGGTCTTTTAATTTATGGTACATGCTTCCTCAGTTTGTTTGCCCAGTTGATTTCATACAAGGGACGCTACTGGCGGATGGCTTAGAAGCTACCCAATCAGAGCATGTATTACATATTAACTAAAACTCCTCAATGATATACGATATGCTTCCCGCGCGGTGCTTGATTGTTTGCCTCTCTCTCTCTCTCTGCCTGACGGAGGTAGTGCGAGCAGAGGGGCTGTTTGCACAGAGGCTGTGTGCCTAGAAGATACAGACGCTCCTCTACAAAATGCCGCTTTATCGTGATGCTTCTGCATACTTAAAAGCACGTATTGATTTTTTGATTGTTTGCTTTTCTTAGCGAGCGCTCTCTGACATTCTCTGCTCCTGACGGCGCTCCTTTGAAGAGAAGATATCTTTGCATTCTTTTAATTGTGAGAAAGAACTGCCATCTCAGTCTTGTCATGGAGCAGAGTTTAAACTTTTGACTAAAGGGTGTTATTTCATGTCTAGAGGGCTCTAATAATGTTAACAGTGTGGGAGAGTTTATAAGGGCTTAAAATATATAAAAATAACCATACAAACATATGGTTTCTACTTCGTGGATTTTCACCTATCGTGGGGGGGTCTGGAACGCAACCCCCACGATCGAGGAGGGATTACTGTACCACAGGACATGCTGTCAAAATTGGGTTGCAATAAAGTGTGCTCAAAAAGTTACCACTGCACAAACCACACGGAGAGTGAATTAACAAGACAGCAAATGGAAGGAAGTCCCATGACACTCTACTTAACTTTCAGCTAACATAACACAAAAATAACTTATTACCTCTGTTACTCCTGTACCAAGATGTAAAAAGCCAGGATTACCAAATTATATTATCCAGTATGGAAGGAGGATCACAGAAGAGAATGGTTGACTAATACATGACCTCACACACTTATTTTTAGAAAGTAGATAAAGATTTGTCCACTTTTCATCAGTGTTAAATTCTGATACCACTCAATTTTAATTTACTACACTTTGCACAGTAGTGTCTTTACTGTGAACAGTATGTCACACTTTAACCAACCTTTAATTAGAGAAATTAAAAACTAAAACCATCAACAGATACACTGCACACCGTCTAAGACAGGGAGGCTTTGCAAATGATGCTGGTGTTCTTGCTCATGATATTCAAAAATAGTATTTTCACAATTTAAGCAAGTATGGATGTACATAGCTACTGCTTTCTGCAATTCTCAACCAGTAGGTATGCCAAATTGTAGAGCCTATAGAGTTAGAGCACAGCAATCTACTAAATATATTATACCAACTTCTGGCAGTTATCAACCTCGGTTCAGGGACCCCATGTATTTTTCGAGTGGAAGTTACTTCTTCACAAAAAATGCTGGACTTTGAAACAATTTCTTTATGGCAAATGCACATGTATCATGTCTGCAAAGAAATAACTGACTTGCAAAATACAGATCTTGTCCACTAATTTCCAGTTTCTGTGTTTAAGGCTAGTGCAGAAATCACACCAAGCTTGGTAATTTTTTTATTTGAAAATACAAAGCATTTATGTATGCTACATAGGGGTAGTGTTTTTTTAGATTTTCATTATCATGACTTGGCTGAACCGAAGTGCCTCTACACCCACTTCCTTGGCCACTGTAAGAAAGGTGACCAACAACCCAATGGTGAGTCAGGCCAAGCTCCAGAGAACCTGTGTGCAGATTACAGAAACTTCTAGAAGGAAAACCATCACTGTGATACTCCAGCAATATGGACTTTCTGACAGAATGGCATGAAAGAAGTTTCTCATCAGTGAAAGAAAGACTCATGAATCCCACTAGGAGCTAAAGGACTTTCGAACTGTGAGGGGGAAAAAAAAAAAACAAAACTCTAGTCTAATGAAACCAAGATTAGCATCATGTCACAAAATACAAAGCACAAAAATCACAAATGTGGCTTAGGCACAACTGTGGGAATGCCCACACGTTGTGCAGCAAGTGCCCTGACTTGAACCCAACTGAATATCACTTTAGAAACATGAAAACAGTTGTCCACCGACAGTCTCCACAGAAGTTGACAGAACTTGACGGAATCTGTAGGGAGGCAAAAACAAAACAAAAAACAAAATACCCAAACCGAGGTGTGCAAAGCTAAGTACTGAGTAAAGGGCCTGAATACTTGTGTCAATATTTCAGTCTTAATTTTTTAAGACATTTTGGGGGAAAAAAATGCTGCACTTGCTTTGTCATTCTGAAGTACTGAGTGCTGGTAGATAAGGGGAAAAATTAACTTAAACTTTAACACAAGGTTGTAAACACAGCAAAATGTGGAAAAAAAAGTGCAGTGGTCTGAATGCTTTCCTAATTTTCATTCTGCTTTTCCAGGTCTCCTTGTTATTGAAGCAATTACTAAAGAATGTGTTAGTGTGTCTGATGCTTAATTGTTAAAGCCTTTCAGCTGTCAGTCTTATTTGCCGGGGTATCTGCTCTATTCTTGACTGACTGGAACTAGTATACATTTACAGGATCAAACGACACAGGAAAAAAGCATATTCATAGGAAAAAAAGTTTTAAGCAATTAAAGCTATAACAAAATTAATTTCTGAATGTCACATGAATGTCATTTTTTTCTGTGATTTTGTTTGAGTGCAGGATAAAAGATGAGAAAAAGGACCAGGCAATTCAATAAAAACAAACAATTAAAAGTAAAATGATTCACGGATTGTGAAACATGTTGGAGTTTGAGAACCACTGATCTACTCTACTTGATTAGGTTTAAACTTACTGAGAATCACTCATCATACATGTTCTAACTACCAGAGTCTTGTAAACAGTATTATTAAAATTACTGTAGTCCTGCCATGTGTTGTAGTTAATTTCACCAGCACATTTATACTTTTGATTACTAAATATATACACACAAAACTTAGACATGTGTACACATGTAAACCAGTTTTTTTCTGCAAATCTCAAAGACATGGGAGTGCAACACTGATGGTGGACAATAAATTGGCTAAAAACTGAGTGTGGTTTATGTGGGTAAACTGCAGTTGTCAAGTGCGCTGTTTAATGTGCTCTTGCCTTGTGTGCAATCCTGTTTGGACAGGCTCCAGCAACCCATTAACCTAAACCTGAAATCAGAGAGCTCTGAAAAATAGATGGAATAATACTTGTGATTCTGACTAATGTAATGTTCTTTACAAGTTCTCTGTACCATTTGAGTGGAAGTAAATGCAGGGATTCGGTTTCAGTGTGGGACTGCAGGAATTGTGCCTATCATTTCCAGAGTCAAATTATTTTTGCTCATTAAAAAAAAAAATTCTTCCTGAGATACAAGCATTTTCTTCACTGCAGACAGCAAAAAATAATTTAGTGTGTTTTGTTATGCTTTAACTTTTTCCTATCACACTTACAAAGCTCAGTCATAGCTCATTGAAAAGTCCAAAAAGCATTTTTTCATGGTATATAACTCATAAATGTGACCATAACTCAGTTTCTTTTTGGACGGTCAAAGTTAATCTTTTTATAATTTGTATTGTACTTAATAAAGCAATGAAGGGCCTTGAGTAACAACCACTTGAATATGAAAATTGCTACTTGGCCCTCTATGTTATAACCATAACAAAGGCTTCTGTTATCTTTCTTAAGCAGGTTTTGAGGCTCAAAAATTTGATTTGAAAAAAAAATAAAAATTGTGTTGTTATAGGAGCTATGAAGGTGTAAACTTACACAAAAATGCTGAAATGACATACCAATCCAACACTCTTTAAATACTCTAATTTAATTTTAAACAGCTTCAAATGTAAATATGGTAGACTGTGGAATGGGGGTGGGGTCTGGGTTTGGGTAGAGAGGGAGAGTTGTAGCTCATAAGGCTCTGGAAGGAAGATGCAATTCATATGCCTAGTTTAACCGAATTCAAAAATCAAAAAAGTTTACAACAAAGGGCTTTTGTTGCATTAAAATGTAATCTATACTAATAAAAGGCAAAGTCCTCACTCACTACTAATTCTCCAACTTCCCGTGTGGGTGGAAGGCTGAAATTTGGCAGGTTCATTCCTTACAGCTTCCTTACAAAAGTTGGGCAGGTTTTATATCGAAATTCTACGTGTAATGGTCATAACTGGAAGCAGTTTTTCTCCATTTACTGTAATGGAGATGAGCTTCAACGCCGTGGGGGCGGAGTTTCGTGTGACATCATCACGCCTCCCACGTAATCACGCAGTACATAGAAAACCAGGAAGACCTCAAAAAAGCGCTCAAGAAAACATGCATTATATAATTGAGAAGGCAGCGAAACAATAAGAAGCGAGCGAGTGACATATCCAACCATATTCATGAGTTCTGCTACTTGAAACAAAGCACGATGTAAACCTACACTTTAAATTAAGTTCATAGACAGGCTGCCGCTGGCGTTTGTAATTTAGTGCCTGCCCATATAAGGCCGTCCGTCAGCGGCAATCCAATAGCAAACTGCCACGGGTAAATATTCATGGGTGAAGGACTGTGCTTATGGAGAGGAAGATGAGATGGTCAGGGTGGTGTTTGACACAAACTCAGCGAAACTGCGAGAGAAAGTTTTAAGTGCCAGGACTAAGGTAACATTAAATAAAGCTATGGACATAGCACGAGATGGCACCAGCACAGCTGGGAACCTTCGATGCAAGTACACCGAGTGGCTCACGTGAACTGACGCAGTGCACAGATAAAAGCAACAGTTCCAAAGAGCTGAACAAAACCGAATTACACAATTGAAAAGGCAGCAAAAATATGAAGCATCTGATAAGCATATTCATAAATGCAGCTACTGTGGAAACAAAGCACACGGTGGAAAAAGTCAATGTCCCGCTAAAGGAAGACAGTGTAAAAACCCGTGCATGCAGTGTGTCAGGTCTCAGATAAAGAAGAAGACGAGCTGTTTATTGATGCAGTAAGAAACAAATCGATGAATGAAACCTGTCATCTTTACAACGATTGACAAACACGGAATGTAACTTGAACACAACACATCCTACAAATACGAACCTGATTGAAAGAAATAATGATAATCAAATCCTTGATGACAGCAACACTCAGTAACACTCACAAAACAAATACTGTATATTGACAGTCATGTTACGTTATTTTTAAAATGTTCCCTTTTCTTTTCTACCTTTTTAACACACTACTTCTCCTATGATACGCTGGTATATATATATGTATATATATATCCCGCTCTACATACTCGAATAATGGATACTTTATTCGCCATCAATGATTGTTTTGGTAAAGCCATACTCAGTGTATTCATTAGATGAACGGTAAAAAGTAAGAGCGAGGGAGGATGACTCATTGAGGCATGCAGGCTGTAGTCTTGCGTCAACTCTATCTGAATTGCGATCACATTTGAAAAATATATCTTTTCAAGTTCTATTTAGTCCATATGTGTCAAACTCAAGGGCAGGGCCACATCCGCCCGGCGTAATTATATCCGCCCGCGAGATCATTTTATATACTGTATTATTGTTATTAAAGCCCGGTATATGAAGCGCTGGTAACACAATAAACTACAGATCCCATAATGCAGCGCTTCAGCTGCCTTGCCAACACTTACCGCTTACTAGAGTTATTGCGCACTGAGTTTGCACGGCGCTTTGGTGACTTTGAAGAACAAAAAAAGTCCGTCTACATGCGGCTCGAACCTTGTGCATGTTTTGTAGCACATATCTGTGTGAGAAGCTCTTCTCAGTGATAAAGACTAACAAAACAGCACACAGGAGTCGCCTCACTGATGAGCACCTGCAATCCATCCTGAGAATCTCCACAACACAGAACCTCACACCAAACAGAAACGAACTTGTGGCCAAAAAGATGCCAGGCGTCCAGCTCTAAAATGACATATGAGCAAAGACAACTGAATGATTTGATTTGTTATTGCACGTAAGAGCGGAGTCAACGTTTTAACAAACAGCGTATTGCACTGATACTGAAATAGCTGTGTGTGTATATATGTAGATATGTATGTATGTGTATATATATGTTTATATATGTGTGTGTGTATGTATGTATGTGTGTATATATATATATATATATATATAATATATTTACACATAAACATATACACGTATATATATATATATATATATATATATATATATATATATATATATGTATATGTTTATGTGTGTGTGTAAATATATTATTTATATAACAACAACACTCATCACTCACAACAGTGACAAAACAATTACATTGACAATCAGGTTACGTTATTTTCAAAATGTTTCCTTTTCTTTTCATTGCTTCTTTAACACACTACTTCTCCGCTGCGAAGCGCAGGTATTTTGCTAGTAACCCTATAAAATATGATGACAACATGATGATCATTTACAAATAAAAATACTGGATTTGTGCATGCTTAATGAGCACAATGAAGTGACCAATTTGTAGCATCTTGCAATTGAAGGATGCAATTAGAAATTGTAGTTGAATGAATTGCTGGCTTTTAAAATGTAAAACATAACTCAGAGGACTGTAGTCCTTGCATTATTCTTCTGAATATAACAGGTTAGGTTACAGTTATCTATCCTTTAAGTCATTCATTCTTTTTTACTAAACTGGCTTATACAATTTAGTCAAGAGCCAATACTCCTCTGGGGGATTCGCTTATAAATATTTATAGATTCAAGCATTAAAGTATGTGTGCAACAAAAAGATTTACAAAACCCTGTGTACACACATTTGTATACAATTTACTCTTAATAAATCATAACCACCTTGTACATGTGTGTATGTGAACAAGCCTTAAACTGCTCAAGACTGCCACCTTAACCTCATATATAAGCAGTCCCAATGATGCAGACCTTCACTGACTGATAGAGCAGGTTCCTACCTGACACATCCAGACACCACGACCACCAACATTTGAGGAGTCTAATGATGCACCGTTTACGGCAATATACCACCCATTGACTCTGCTGTGGGGTCAGGGAAACATGCAAGGTGCCACAGCCCGAGATGGTAGTCACTATCACCAGGCAAGGATTGCTGTTACAATGAATAGCATTGGCCATACGAAACTACCAATTACAGCACCAACAAGTCATCTGCCAATGCTTCTTTCCCTGCAAATAAATGAGTCATGAGAGAGACAATGGCCACTGAGCCACAGTGTTTGCCAGTCTTAGCAGCACAGGTGACTTGTACATTAATGGAATGCAACTACTTAAGGCTAATAAAAGAAGTTTAATTTTTCTAGGTGCCCTTATTGCAAAACGAGTGCATTCAATTGACCAAATTACATTAGGAAAACCAGATGCGCCTACAAATTTCCTTTTTACGTTGGCACACACAACATACCATAAGGACACAGAACGTAGCGTTTCATTAGTTGTTTATGCCTACCAGAACTGTAGGCATGGTGGAGCTGAAGCTTGGCTGAGGTACCCCTGACCTTTAGACCAACTACCTCTGGTAGGTGTCTGTTGTCAGAAACCACCTTTTGTGGTTTGAGCAGGATGATACTCAAACAGAGAATGGGGCTGGGGTGAGGGTGTTGGTTTGGCCGGTACACAACAATTTACTGCCAAATGCACCATTCGTAACAAAACAAATGAAAAAAACAGTAGTATTCCAAAAGAATGGCTCTTGGGAGGTGTCTAAGTCAGCTTGTAGGCCATGTACCAAAAAAAAAAAAAAAAAAATACTGGTTTTAAAAAGCTTGTATCTTTTGTATATGACCATTTAAACGGTCCTAAGTAGCATGAAAGCTTTAGGCTTTGGGTAGGCTGTATGGCATTACACACACTGGCCACTTCATTAGGTACACCTTATAGTACTAGGTTGCACCCCCTACTGCTGTAATTCTTTGTAGCATAGACTCAACAGGATAGTCAAAAAATTCCTCTGGGATTTTGTTTGATATTAACATGATAGCATCACGCAGTTGCTGCAGATTTGTTGGTTGCACATCCATTCCATTATATCCAATTGGATCTGCCGTCTGTAGAGGGCATTCAAGTACAGTGAACTCCATATCATGTTCAAGAAACCAGTTTGAGATGATGCTTTGGTCATAACAAGTTATTCTGCTGGAAGTGGCCATCACAAGATGGGTACACTGTGGTCATAAAGGGATGGACATGATCAACAACAATACTCAAGCTAGTTGTGACATTTAGGGTCTACTCACACTAAGCACATCTGATTGACCCCCTGCCACTGGCATGAACTTAACACTGCCTTTTAACTTTCTGGGCTCAGGCATACTTCTGTCATCACCATGCAACACTGTATAAAACCAAAACAAAATCCAAACATGGTTCGACAGCCTGTTTTTTTAAATCGTGTAGGGCAGGACAATGCTCTACCCTCTCACAGACTGAGTGTGTAATGTAGCATTGTGCTGTTAATTGTGCTGCATGTACAAAACTGTTTTGGAGACAAATGATGTTAAGGGAGGGATTTGCAGCTTTTCTTGCCATCTACAATTCATGTTCGTCTGTAAGGTGAGAATAAAAACCTGTTTTTACCTTAAATGACATCGAATGAAAGGAGAACTGCACTATCTACATAGTAATCATTGACGTCATGTCTGTGTGTTTAGTGATCACACGGTTCCCAAATCCTACCGAACTGGGCCTGATCCCACCTTTTCCAAGCGGGCCAGGGAACGGTATGGTTAACCTGGCACGGAGTGATCACACTAGTCAAATGAACTAGCCTTTAGGGGTTAGATGCGGACAAACATGCTTGAGCATGGAACAAACTGCTAGTGAGAGTACACCCTAAAATAATGCTCAACTGGTACTAAGGGGTCCAAAGAGTTCCAAGAAAACATCCCCATATCATTACACTTCCAATAGCCTGAACCATTGATAAAGGGCAGGATGGATTCATGCTTTTGTGTTGTTGCCAAATTCTGACCATACCATCCATATGTTGCAGCAGAAATAGAGACTCACCAGGAAACATTTTTCCAGTCTTCCATTGTCCAATTTTGGTGAGCTCATGCAAACTGCAGCTTAAGATTTGTTCTTAGTTGACAGAAGTGTCACCCAGTGTGGTCTCCTGCTGCTGTACTGTAGCCCATCTAATTTATTTCAAGATTTGACATGTTATGTGTTCAGAGATGCTTTTCTGCATACCTCTGTTGTAACGAGTGGTTATTTGAGTTACTGATGCCTATCAGTCTAAACTAGTCTGGCCATCCTCCTCTATCAGCAGCATTGAGTTGCTTCCAATGCGATTGGCTGATTAAATATTTGCATTAACAAGCAGTTGAACGGTACCTAATAAAGCGGCTGGTAAGTGTATATTTTGAGTTTTCTGTATGCAGTGAGTGAATCACACCTGTGTTTTTACTTTACAATTATTAACAACAAGAGAATGCATTGGTTTCAAATCCTGAGAAGCGACAACAGGCAGCCAATATTAATTTATGAAGAGCTTAAAAAAAAAAAAAGCTTTTCATTGCAAATACACAGCATTAACTTTCAGAAAAATGGAGTCGGAACATCATATTCATCACCTCTGTGGTTTAATATATCCGTCATGTTAATGCACATTATAACGACAGCTCAATAACATGAATTATTATATATGTGAGTCATTGTTAAGCTGGTTTGGCTACATTTCCCAACTTGATCAAAGATGCCATGAATATGCAATAGTTCTCCCACCAAGTCTTCTTTTATAAATACCAACTTTTGTGTGGAAAGTTGCATACACACAGTTCGGGCCTCTTTTGGTGCACAAGCTAGTTTTACAAATCTAACCTCTGGACAGCACAGGGCAAGAGACAGGATCCAAGTCTGGATTTTACAGAGCAGACCCTGTGACACAAGGCAAACTAACACTCTGAAAGTCAGTTAACCTTACCCACATCTCTTTGGGAAGTAGGGAGACCCAGAAATACGAGAACAACAAGGAAACCCCACACAGGTGAAGCCAGCTACAGCTGTAACAACTAAAAAATATGATTTCATGCCAAATGATTCCATATTTGTGGATAGTCTACATATTTCGAAAAATTAAGTTCATTACCATTATAAAATCTGAATCAGCATTGTAAAATTTCCACTTTTGTCAGTCACTTAAGAGGCCTCAAACTACCTCATAATGTTCTTTGGAAGCACAAGGCAGAACACATATGGTATTTAATGCATTACTAAAGCACAAAACTACCGAGATGAAAAAATAGTGGAACTGTGAAAAGACCTTACTTTAAATAAATTGAGCACTTATTTGAAGTACATTGAAAATAGCAAGAGAGATTACTTTGACAGGAATTCTGAAACAATGCATTGATCAAAAATGAGAATACAAATATAAAAAAAGAAAAACATCAATAGATTTCAACATTTAAAAATAATCAAATTGTCTTTTAAATTTTACTTTTCATTAAATTTTAACAACCAGCTAATTCTTCCTTAATGTGTTAACGCAAACATTAATCTCATAAAGGGAAATACCATAAACCTGACTTTAAATAGTTACTATTTGGTGAATAAATCTGGTATGTGCATAGTGTAAGACAACTGAGGTATCCCATCATGATTATATTACTTTTATAAAACACATGGTGAAACCTTTCCAAACCTAGAAGTTCTCCACATTTTGTTATTTTACAACACAAATGCAACTTTACTATCAGCACTTTCATACACAGTACATTGCCTGGTGTCTGCACTTCTGTCATTTTCAAATAATTTTTTCCCCATCGTTTCTTTACCTGATGAAATCGTAATTATAAAAAAAGTGAAATTCCTGAAGTGACATCGTAACATGAAACGGATTTGTTTTTAATAGTGTGCACATTATGAAGCTGCCATGAGTTTGGAAATATCTGAATTACATATGTGGATGAAGATTAACAAAAAATGATGAGCGAGAAGCTGAAGAGAATGATTTGCAACTGGAAGGCAGAAAAAAAAATTTCACTAAATATATTCATTGCTATCAAACACACTTAAAAACCTAAGCAGATATTTAAGTCATCAGTTATTCCTTTACTATTGTTTTATGAGCAGGGCAACTAACCTTAACCTTTCTTAAAGTCATTAATACAGAGATACACACGTGGATAAAATTCTTGGTACCCTTCCCTTCAGTCAATGAAAGAAAAACTCAAAATGGTCACAGAAATAACTTTAATCTGACAAAAGTAATAATAAATAAAAATTCTATGAAATTTAACCAATGAAAGTCAGACATTGATTTTCAACCATGCTTCAACAGAATTATTTAAAAAATAAACTCATGAAACAGGCCTGGACAAAAATGATGGTACCCCTAGAAAAGACTGAAAATAATGTGACCAAAGGGACATGTTAATCCAAGGTGTGTCCACTAATTAGCATCACAGGTGTCTACAATCTTGTGATCAGTCAGTGGACCTATATATATAGGACTCCAGGTAGTCACTGTGTTGTTTGGTGACATGGTGTGTACCACACTCAACATGGACCAGAGGAAGCGAAGGAAAGAGTTGTCTCAGGAGATTAGAAAGAAAATTATAGACAAGCATGTCAAAGGTAAAGGCTATAAGACCATCTCGAAGCAGCTTGATGTTCCTGTGATTACAGTTGCACATACTATTCAGAAATTTAAGATCCATGGGACTGTAGCCAACCTCCCTGGACGTGGCCGCAGGAGGAAAATTGATGACAAATCAAAGAGACGGATAATATGAATGGTAACAAAAGAGCCCAGAAAAACTTCTAAAGAGATCCAAGGTGAACTTCAAGCTCAAGGAACATCAGTGTCAGATCGCATCATCCGTCGTTGTTTGAGCCAAAGTGGACTTCATGGGAGACGACCAAGGAGGACACCATTGTTGAAAACAAATAAAAAAGCCAGACTGGAATTTGCCAAACTACATGTGGACAAGCCACAAAGATTCTGGGAGAATGTCCTATGGACAGATGAGACAAAAATTGAACTTTTTGCCAAGGCACATCAGCTCTATGTTCACAGACGGAAAAATGAAGCATATCAAGAAAAGAACACTGTCCCTTCTGTGAAACATGGAGGAGGCTCGGTTATGTTCTTGGGCTGCTTTGCTGCATCTGGAACAGGGTGTCTTGAATCTGTGCAGGGTACAATGAAATCTCAAGACTATCAAGGGATTCTAGAGAGAAATGTGCTGGCCAGTGTCAGAAAGCTTGGTCTCAGTCGCAGGTCATGGGTCTTGCAACAGGACAATGACCCAAAACACACAGCTAAAAACACCCAAGAATGGCTAAGAGGAAAACATTGGACTATTCTAAAGTGGCCTTCTATGAGCCCTGACCTCAATCCTATTGAGCATCTTTGGAAAGAGCTGAAACATGCCGTCTGGAAAAGGCACCCTTCAAACCTGAGACAACTGGGGCAGTTTGCTCATGAGGAGTGGGCCAAAATACCTGCTGAGAAGTGCAGAAGTCTCATTGACAGTTACAGGAATCGTTTGATTGCAGTGATTGCCTCAAAAGGTTGTGCAACAAAATATTAAGTTAGGGGTACCATCATTTTTGTCCAGGCTTATTTTTTTAAATAATTCTGTTGAAGCATGGTTGAAAATCAATGTCTGACTTTCATTGGTTAAATTTCATAGAATTTTTATTTATTATTACTTTTGTCAGATTAAAGTTATTGCTGTGACCATTTTGAGTTTTTCTTTCATTGACATAAGGGTACCAACAATTTTGTCCACGTGTGTTTATTTATTAAACTACCCGTACTTTACAGGCAACAAGTTTACAGCAGGATGTTGGGATAGTTTAAAAACAAAAAAGACGCGTTCCACGATGTGTTTTTCTTCAATAAACTGCAGGCAAAACATTTAGATTTAACCTTTATTTAATTCTCCCGTCAAGTTGTCTTGTTTAGATGCAGAAATTTAAACTTTCAAGAGTAAGACGAAAACTTGGGAAAAGATCTTGATTTCGAAGAGGGTGCTCTCATAGTGTTGAGCTAAAAGCCAGTAAATTATCAACCTTTTTCTGTTCTTAATAATATAACTACACGCAGTTCTGCATAATACATAGACAATTTAAGTGGATAAAAACTTCGATTTATACTTAACTTGAAGTGTTACTTGCTTACATAAGGACTTCTTTACCAACGTAAAGCAAGTTTTAAGCGTTAAGAGACTGCAAAGGAAACTGTCATTTCACTTAAAACTAGACTTAAGCCTTTTAAACTAGTTAAATAATAAAAAATATATAAAAAGTTAAAGATATAAACTACTTAGATAATATATGACATATACCTCTCCAAAAAAACACAAGTTGATAAACAAAAATCCCTTTGTCGAACTTTTGAAAGATGGACAGTTTACCACGTGCTGCACAGCGGAACGACAACAACAGGGAAATTGGCACTGTACCTCAGTAAAGGCTTGCAGACATGCCGGTATGGATTTACGACCCTTGGTCAACCAAGAGTGGGTCTAGAGAATGCCATTAGGACTCAGATAGTTTTATTTTTTTTAAGACTTGCATACACTCCGTAATTCTGTTACAGTTAAGAAGGCACTACTCGATTCTGAAGCAAAAATTAATTCGCAAAACATTAACTTTATAAATAACTAACTTAATTTAAAACGTAATTACTTTAATGGGTTGATGTTTAAAAACGATTGTTCAGAGTAGTCCTTTGGGAAAAATTTTACAAGTTCGCCCAGACTGTAATATCTTCTCTGTCTGTCAATCAAATATTTAATTTATATAGCGCTATTAACAAAACGTAATGTCAAACATCAATTAAAAACATAAGGGATAACGGATAACTAGGCTCGAACAGTCGATTTTAGCCACTAACGACAAGCTCTTACAATCGAACTTCAGTAGACGAAAGGTCAATAAAGACATTTTCGTATCCGGTGTGAGGCCCCTAGATTTTTTTTTCCTCCTTTTTATCCGATCTAATCATATTATTACGCCACTACACAACGTGCAATTAGATTATTCTTTATTGTTGTCCTATACGCCAGAACCAAATGAAAAACAGTTTCTCAAGTTCAAGTGTGCCGTATTTGTGTTTTAAGCTAAATTTCACCAGGTCCCTGGTCCCTTAAACCGGTGTCTTTCACTGTCTGCAAAATAATTAAGTTTTAGTTCACGCCGTACAAGAAGCAGAACGTAAAAAGAAAGTCGAAAAAACAACAGGCATATGCATTGAACCTCAGAAAATATTAATCATTAAGAAATTCGAAAAAGCTTATTTCACTTGCCTGATCCATCCTTTCACCACGAGGGCTTCCAGAATCTACTAAACCTTTTTCGTTGCTAGCCCATTGGGTCATAAAGAGTAGGCGGGGATTTGACGACCTAACCTCAGCGTCACTCCGCCCACTACTTCTGACGGTAATCAAAAAGCGGATTGGATGAAATGCAGATATCTCCCACCTATCTTTACACTGCAGCTCTTTCGATTCAGTAAGGTATCCGACAATCAACAGGCGAACGGAAGCGTGCAGTACAGGTTTGATTTGGTTGGTCAAGTTTCTAACGCCCAAACCCCGCCTTTCTACTTCCATTGGTTCCCGAAGCTTACGTTTGCAAAAAGTTAAATTTCTAGAAGCTTCTACTTCCTTAACTGGCGCAGGTTCTAGCGGAGACGAGAAACTTCTTTCTTTTGGGCTTCGAGTTAACTGTAGCACGTGATTTTCTATTGGCTGACACAGTAAAGGCAAGAAGGTGTCATCCATACTGACGAGACAGTGACAGGTGCGGTGTTATTTTAAACGAGTGAACGAAGTAAACATACGTCGTTACTAGGCTCGTCAACGTGCTCAGTAGAAATACTACGGTAAAAAAAATGGACATTAAAAAATAACAAAGGAAAGATTGCATCTGATCAAGAAGGTGTATTTGTTACAACCGGCATATATAAAGGAAAATATCATTTTTCATATATTGTTCAAATGTTTTAGGATGTTACCCTCTTTTTTACGTGTGTTTATTATGCTATTTTGTCTACTGCTGTAACTTGTAAATTTATTGAAAGGGAGTCATCGAAATGGACCAAGTGTTAATCTGATTTTAGGTTATGGGTGTTGGTATTGTGTAACCTGTTACATTGATAAACTGAGGTGGGTATGTTAAGTCCTGCTGATATATCGGTCTCCGCCAGCCTTCACTTAGTAATGTAAGTCCTGAAGTCCTGTGCGAATTCTTGTACCTCATGGGCGGGTTTAAAAACTGAATGAATGCATGATGACATCTAGTGGTTATATTATGTAATCAGAATATCTTTATTATCATTGTAACAAATGCAACGAAATTGGGTGCAGTCTCCGCGGTGTCAAAATATAAATAAATATAATTACAAAAGGATAAGAAGAAATAAGATAGAACACAAACATTCAACATAAGACCTTAATTGCACATGAAACACTGTTGCACAAGATGTCATCTATTGCACTGCTGCACTGAAGGTGATTAGATGGCATTCAGTGCCCTAATAGCAACAGGGTAGAAACTTTTATTGTCTACTAGCTTCGCAGCAGAGAAGTAGTGTGTTAAAGAAGTACTGAAAAATAAAAGGAAACATTTATATTTATATATATATATATATATATATATATATATATATATTTATATATATATATATATATACTAGCAAAATACAGCGAAGTACTGCCTTAAAATTTTTATTAGGAAGAAAATTAAACCTTTTTAAACTGAGGGAAAATATACCAATAATTATTTGTTAAGGATCTCTTTGTATACCACATTATCAGTACGGCCCTCCGGTTGTAATATGACCAAGCTGTACGCTGAGCTTACTCTTGAGCATGCAACGTACAGTTGGCCATGTGAACAGTAATCTTGTTTCAAATCTCACATCTTGGATTGCTGCTGTCATAATCAGTTTGAGTTTCATGGTTTGTTTCAATTACGTTAGTATTTGCAGGACTTGGTGTGTTGAAGTGACATTTGGCATCTGTCAAGCATTGTAAGCATACAACCGGTTTCATCGATAACTTCACATCCAGCTTTTGAGAGTTTAAACATTCATAAACATCAAAGTGTCCACTACTCAAATCGTCACCTGTGAATCTAAGATGTTTAAGAGGCATTGGCAGTTGTCTAAAGGTGTAAAATATTTGGCCATTTCGGTACACTTGAAAGCGACAACCGAACAATTCAGAGGCAGCCATCAACTCACATGCAGGACCATAGGTGAAGGGCTTAAGCATTTCACTCTTATAGTGCTCCTGTGTAGTATAATTATCTCCTGTACCATCATCAGTCCACACCTTGAACCTGTCCCAGTCATTCAATACATAAGACACAATGTTCCTCCGGATATCAAGAGTGAGCCTGATATGGCCGTGCAATATGTAACAAAGAGAATGGAAAAGGCAGGAGCCATCTCCGGGCATGGAAACCACTCGGTAAGTGACAGTTCTTTGATCGATGGTGATCACATCGATAGACATGTTAATGGGATTACGGTTGGAATGATAAAGGAAATGGGTACCTGAACAATGTAAAGTAAGTCTAAAATGCCTACACAATGACTATAATCGTAATAAACGAACAATAAAACAGCGTAGAAGCCGTGGATTAAATAAAAAGGCTGCAGTTATCAGCAGGGAGACGTGAATCCCGTGGCGAAGCAAGGAAGGGAATGTAGAGACCAGAGCGACAGACGGCCTTATATAGGCAGGCAGCCAACAACGTGGGAGGCATTGGGATGGGGAACCCTATGCCACCTCACACAGCGACCGAGCTGTAGGCTATGGACGTATATATGTACGTAAGTAGGATTCAGTTAGCGTTGGGAACCCGCGTACCAAATTTCTTGAAGATGGCCCCATAAGTAACAAAGACAGTTGGAAAGTTCAATATGGTGGCCGACAGTGGCGTCATACCACTGAAATAAGTACGTACATCGGTTTTGGTTAGCGCAGGGAAGCCAAGTACCAAATTACGTGAAGATGTGGCCATAAATAAGAAAGTTCAACATGGGGAGCGTTGTCAACCTTTATGACCGTTACGCGTAGAATTTCGAAATGAAACCTGCTTAACGTTTGTAAGTAAGCTGTAAGGAATAAGCCTGCCAAATTTCAGCCTTCTACCTACACGGGAAGTTGGAGAATTAGTGATGAGTGAGTGAGTGAGTGAGTGAGTGAGTCAGTCAGTGAGGGCTTTGCCTTTTATTAGTATAGATTTGTCTTTGCTTTGATGCTCCTATATCTTTTGCCTGATGGTAATATAAATCGTCACGAATGTTGCTAGTGCAGTAGGTTAATACAGTTCCTCAAAAGACGTGTCAAGTTCTGTTAGCCAACGCATTGTTTTGTAGACTATAGCTCAGCATTTAACACAGCTATACCAGAAAAATTGATCATCAAGCTCCCAGACTTGGTTGTTGCCTTCTGCAACTGTTGAAATGGCAGACCCCAGCATATGCTGAATGATGGCATCTCTTTCTCTACACTAATCATCAACACCTGTACCCTACGTGGTAATGTGCTGAGCTTCTTGTTGTGCTGGGTTCACCTATGACTGTATGATCAAACACCGCTCCATCTCAACCATTACACTAGCAGTAATGCAGCAGCATACACAAAAGAGATTTGCCTTCTGACATAGTGGTGCCAGGGTAGTAATCATATCCCAAAGCTCAGAAAGGACAAAGGGCTGGTCATAGAGTTTACAAGGCAGACCACATTCTCAGCTAGATCACGAATGATGTTGATAGAGCAGGAGTTAAAAATAATTCTTAATGTAATCATCACTGACAATCTGAAGTGGGCACAAACATCTCAGTTGTATCCAATAAAGCTCACAACCACCTTTGCATCCTAAGACATTTGAGGTCTGCACTTCTCCACCTGTACACATTTATACTGGTGTACAGTGTTGTTTGTGCTCACTAGCTGAATATCATCCTGATAGGGCACTAAAAAGCCCTACATAACAGAATATGTCTGGCACACAGCTGCCTTCTGTTCAGGACATGTATAACACACACTGCCTTACAATGGCAAATCAAGACCTTATCCATTCTGCACAGTCACTTTCTCCCTCTTTTCTTCTCTCATAATGGTACAGAACCATCAGCATTCGCACCACTAGGCTCAGGGACAGTTTTATCCACAAGTCACAAATTTGCTCAACTGTGACAAATACATGTCTTTATATTTTGTCAATGTATGTTGCGTTGTTTGTATTTTGTGTACTCTGTGTCTTTTTTGTCTGTTGTTGGTATCTTATTACTGTCAAGTCTGTAAGAGACCAGCCAATAAGTATTTCATGTTAGTGTGTACATGTTATAATGAACTTTAATTTGAAATGAACTGGTTAAATTTTAATTATGACAAGCTGATTTAATGTTGTTAAGTTTCTTTTGCAGGTTTGATACTTCTACGGTCATAGGCAAAGGATCTTCAGACTGTGGCTTGTAAAGCCAGTGGATAGATGACCAGGAACAAATAAGAAACTTTTATTATTTTTGATTTAAATGTCAGTGAAATCTTAATGGGAAGCATGGTGGCGCAGTGGTAGCGCTGCTGCTTCACATTAAGGAGACCTGGGTTCTCTTCCTGGGTCCTCCCTGCGTGGAGTTTTCATGTTCTCCCTGTGTCTGCGTGGGTTTCCTCCCACAGTCCAAAGACATGCAGGTTAGGTGTATTGGCGATCCCAAATTGTCACTAGTGTGTGCTTGGTGTGTGTGTGTGTGTGTGCACCCTGCGGTGGGCTGGCTCCCTGCCTGGGATCTGTTCCTGCCTTGCACCCTGTGCTGGCTGGGATTGGCTCCTGTGTTAGGATATAGCGGGTTGGACAATGACTGACTGACTGAAATTTTAATATTAGCTAATTGCAAGCAGCTACACCTGCCACAAACTAATCTAAGTTTATATACAGTATACAGAGCCCTCCACTATTATTGTAAAAAGGGTTAGAAAACAACACTGTTTGGTGATGAACTGTCATCTTACACTGAACAAATGAGAAACATCTGACTTTTAATTGAAGCAAGCTCGTTCAAAGAAAAACAAAGCCCTCACCAAGAAATAAATATTTTTAACAAAAACACATGTGCCACAGTTGTTGGCACTCCTGCCTTTAATACATTGTGCAACCTCCCTTTGCCAATATAACAGCATGGAGTCTTCTCTTGTAACCATTTATAAGGTTGGAGAATACAGAGCATGGTACATGAGACCATTCTTTACATAATGTCTCCAGATCATCCAGGGTCCTATGCCCTCTCCTGTCTACTCTCCCCTTCAGCTCACTCCACAGGTTTTCAATAGGGTTCAGGTTAGGGGACTGAGATGGCCATGGCAAAACTTTGATTTTGTGATCAGTTAACCATTGCAGGGTTGATTTGGACATGTGTTTCAGATCGTTATCTTGCTGAAAGATCCAATGACAACCCAGTTTTAGTTTCCTGACAGAGACAACCAAGTTTTGATTTAAAATCTCTTGCTATTTCATGGAATCCATGATGCCATATACCTTAACAATGTTTCCAGGGCCTTTGGCGGAAAAACAGCCCCACAACATCACAAAGCTTCCACCATATTTCACAGTTGGGACAAGGTTCTTCTCATTATAGCCATCCTTCTTTTTACACCAAACCCACTTTTCATGTTTATTGCCAAAAAGTTAAATTTTTGTTTCATCAGACCATAGAACATGGTTCCAGTCAGAGTTGTAATGTTTTAAAAACTCCTGGTGCTGATGTTTCTGGATAACTGACAGAAAAGGCTTTTTTCTGGCATACCTTCCAAATAATCTGTTTGCATGGAGATGCCATCTGATGGTGGTTCTGGAAACTTGATAACCTCAGAATTTAACTTTTTCTTGCCATTCCCCAAAAGTGATCTTTGGAGATATTATTGCTTCTATTACCACCCTTCTCACTGTATGTGGAGGAAAAAAACAAACAAACTTGGGTCCTCTTCCAGGCAAGTTTGTCACATTTCCAAGTGGTGATGACCACTTTTTTATTATTGTCTTATCTATAGAACTGGGCATTTTCAGGCAAGTACCTATTTTTTTATAATCGTTCCCTGAGTTACAAAAGGCAACACACTTCTCCCTTATTTGGATTGAGTGTTCTCTTTTCTTTGCCACGATGGTGGTTGGCTAAGAAAATTTGGTTCTGTGTCTCTTCACATTTGTATCCCAGGTAATCGGGAAGTCATTAATTTCAGCTGTAAAGTTCCTTTACACTCCAATAAACTTAACAATATCCAATTTAAATGGGAAACATTAATTTTCAAGGGTGCCAAGAATTGTGGCACTTGTGGTTTTTGTTAAATATATTTATTTCTTGATGAGGACTTTGTTTTTCTTTGAACAAACTTGTTTCAATTAAAAGTCAGATGTTTCTCATTTTTGCAGTGCAATATGACAGTTTTTCAGCAAACTGATTTTTTTCTAATCCTTTTTACTAATTTTTACAAGGGGTACTAATAATAGTACAGGGCACTGTATATGCTTTGAGATTTGTATGATTTTTAGTGGCAAATCAGTCAGCTAATTATTAATATTGTAAAATAACCTCAGAAGTGAAAGACATGCTAAAGTAGTTTGTCAGAAAGAGGATTTACCACAGGAGCACAGAAGTCGCCATCTAGACAAAGAGGCACCAGTGGAGAAAGTTTATTGTGAAACAGATTGGCATAAAGAGATAAGGGTGGCATTAAGTGAGCGAGCCTTATTGTAGTATTAATGAAAGAAAATCTTGCCTTATGCACACAACAACCACACAACAGTCCTTTGAGTGATTATAAATTCAACCACAGATGTTAAATATATAATAAGTGAGAATGAGTGAATGTCTGCACATCATATGGCATCCTTAAGCATATCATCTTTTCAGTGTCTGTATTTATTATTCTTCAGTAAGAGAGAATGGTTATGAACAGAGATGTGGTTTGAAATAGAATGAGTTATGTAAGGCTTCTGAAGTTCTTACTTGAGAGTTTCAAGGACTGTAGTCAGGGAGCTGGAATCAGAGCTGTATCCAAAAACAATTATTTAAAGGAGATATGGGCTCCAATTCTTTGTGTCCAACTTGTGTACAGTATACAAATGCAGCTAATGTATGTATACATGTACTGTATATATATATATATGTGTGTGTGTGTGTGCTGCAGCAGCTAATGTATGTATATATATATATACAGTATATATATATATATATATATATAGTATATATATATATATATATATGCAGTATATATCTCTCTATTATAAAAAGAAATCGTGTCCTGGAAAGCAAAAGCAAGGCTACGATACGTGATCTTCTCGGAAGACATTTAAAAGACCCGCGAGACGAAAGAGACTTGCCACGGTGCATCTCACGGGAACATAGAACGAGATTCTTGCAAGACACACCCTACTTACAAGCAATATCAACAAATAAGACCACGGGCAGAAAACACAAATCAGTAGTGTAAAGGCAGTCACGTAACACACACAGCTCCAGGGCTCTCAGTGCATATAAAGTGCATGAGGTCAACACGGTAGAAATGAAACGTCGATGACTAAGAGAAGAAGAAGAAGAAAGAAAAGCACGGAGAAAAGAGACCCATGGCCACAGAGCGTCTCGCCAGGGACTTTAAACATGAGACTTTGTGCCAGGACTGTCTCGCGATGACGTGGAACATGAGATTCTTGCAAGACACGTCCTACTTACAATCAATCTGTACTAATAAAAGGCAAAGCACTCACTCACTCACTCACTGGCTGACTCATCACTAATTCTCTAACTTCCCGTGTAGTTAGAAGGCTGAAATTTGGCAGGCTCATTCCTTACAGCTTACTTACAAAAGTTGGGCAGGTTTCATTTTGAAATTCTACGCGTAATGGTCATAACTGGAACCTATTTTGTCATCCATATACTATAATAGACTTCTGCTCGATGCCCGTGGGAGGCGGAGTTACGCCCCCCACGTAATTTAGTGCCGGCCCATATAAGGCCGTCCATCAGCGCCAATACAATAGAAGCACTTCCGCTAAATATTCACATGTGAAGGACTGTGCTTATGCAGAGGAAGATGAGATGGTCAGGGTGGTGTTTGGCACAAACTCTGCGAAATTGCGAGAGAAACTTTTAAGTGCCGGGTCTTAGCTAACATTAAATACAGCCGTGGACATCGCACGAGATGGCACCAGCACAGCTGGGAACCTTCGATGCATGTACACCGAGCGGCTCACGTGAAATGACGCAGTGCACAGACAAAAAGCAACAGTTCCAAAGAGTGCTGAACAAAAACCGAATTACACAATTGAGAAGGCAGCAAAAAAATATGAAGCGTGTGATACATACAAGCATATTCATAAGTGCAGCTACTGCAGAAACAAAGCACACGGTGGAAAAAGTCAATGTCCCGCTAAAGGAAGACCGTGTAAAAAAAAAACCCGTGCATGCAGTGTGTGTCACGTCTCAGATAAAGAGGAAGACGAGCTGTTTAGTGATTCAGTAAGAAACAAATCGATGAATGAAACCTGTCATCTTTACAACGATTGACAAACACGGAATGTAACTTGAACACAACACATCCTCCAAATGCGAACCTGATTGAAAGAAATAATGCTAATAAAATCCTTGATGACAGCAGCACTCATAACGTTCACAAGACTATTACATTGACAATCATGTTACGTTATTTTTAAAATATTTCCTTTTCTTAGCACAAGCACAGCTGAGAAGCTTCGATGCATGTACTCCATAATGCGTTAAAAAAATAACGCATTTAATCACACTTTGCATTCCAAGCAAAGGGTAACTTTTGTCAATGCGTGATTTCCTGGTACATCGATTACATTGATGCACACATCAGAGCTACAAAAATGTAAGAGTCGGAAGAAAGCGCATTGCTAGCACTGATCGGAGGCAAATTTCATTTCAAACAACTACCCGACAGAAGCCTTGATAAAAAACTTGAACACAACACGTCCTCCAAATACGAACTTGATTGAAAGAAATAATGCTAATCAAATCCTTGATGACAGCAACACTCATAACGGTCACAAGACTATTACATTGACAATCATGTTATGTTATTTTTAAAATGTTTCCTTTTCTTAGCACAAGCACAGCTGAGAAGCTTTGATGCATGTACTCCATAACGCGTTAAAAAATAACGCATTTAATCACACTTTGCATTCCAAGCAAAGGGTAACTTTTGTCAATGCATGATTTCCTGGTACATCGATTACATTGATGCACACATCAGATCTACAAAAATGTAAGAGTCGGAAGAAAGCGCATTGCTAGCACTGATCGGAGGCAAATTTCATTTCAAAAGACTACCCAATGAAAGCCTTGATAAAAGCGTGGTTTGGTGCAAACTGTGCAAAAATGAGTTTGCATACCACCGAGGCACTTCAACCTTACGGTTCCATCTAAATGCAAAACATGCTACAGTGAGCACAGAAACTGTGTATGCTGTTAGCACTAGCAGTACGGGTTTGAGTACCAACAAAAGGTGTCGGCAGTCCAAACCTAATGAAATGTCTGGCTTCAGGACCAAAATTAGTAAGTCAACATAGGTCAAACTTACAAATTCTCTCGCAAAATACATTGCTTTGGACTGTAGACCACTAACAGTGGTGGAAGATAGGGGGTTAGAAAATGTACTACAGTTAGCGTATTTCAAGTAAAATTCAACAGCTTTATGACATTGAAAAGCAACCAAAATTAGATGTATTAGAGAAAGCGGACTTTGTGGCTCTTACTGGGGATCATTGGAGTTCCGTGACCGTTAGTAATTCTAATTACATCTAATTACAAAATGTTCAATGATCACACTGTTTTAGCCTAATGTACAAAATAATTTTGGCTAAGGTTACTCACAGTTTAAAGGTGAGACTGGTTTTATGTTTCTGCCTTATTTTTTTAAGCAGAAAAACTGCACTTTAATGTTGAAATTTTTGTTATTATTATTTAAAGACAATACCATTCTGAAAATGTACTTAAAGTACTTAAAATACCACTTTTTTTTAAGTCTGCCCAATTTTAGCCAGGGATCATATTTTTGTTTCTGTTTTGAAATGAAATGCAGTTTAAATTTTTTTTTCAGAAATTAAAACAGCTTGAGTTTACAATATTCCTGTCCATGTCTATTATTTGATTCTGTCACCCACTAAAACCCTTTTAAATTAAAAAACATTTGCGATTTGGGGCAAATTTTCATGTGTGCTTACATTCGATTAATGAAGATTAATTAATTACACAGCCTCTAATTAATTGGATTAATTTTTTTAATCGAGTCCCACACTTAATATATATAATATATATATATATGTAGATATATATATATATATATATGTGTGTGTGTGTGTATATATATATATATATGTAGATATGTACAGGTGCCGGTCATAAAATTAGAATATCATGACAAAGTTGATTTATTTCAGTAATTCCATTCAAAAAGTGAAACTTGTATATTAGATTCATTCATTACACACAGACTGATGTATTTCAAATTTTTATTTCTTTTAATTTTGATGATTATAACTGACAACTAATGAAAGTCCCAAATTCAGTATCTCGGAAAATTAGAATATCAATTAAGACCGATGCAAAATAAGGATTTTTAGAAATGTTGGCCAACTGAAAGGTACGGACATGAAAAGTATGAGCATGTACAGCACTCAATATTTAGTTGGGGCTCCTTTGGCCTGGATTACTGCAGCAATGAGGCGTGGCATGGAGTCGATCAGTCTGTGGCACTGCTCAGGTGTTATGAGAGCCCATGTTGCATTGATAGTGGCCTTCAGCTCTTCTGAATTGTTGGGTCTGGCGTATTGCATCTTCCTCTTCACAATACCCCATAGATTTTCTATGGGGTTAAGGTCAGGCAAGTTTGTTGGCCGAACAAGAACAGGGATACCATGGTCCTTAAATCAGGTACTGGTAGTTTTGGCACTTTGTGCAGGTGCCAGGTCCCGTTGGAAAATGAAATCTGCATCTCCATGAAGTTCGTCAGTAGCAGGAAGCATGAAGTGCTCTAAAACTTCCTGGTAGACGGCTACGTTGACCTTGGACCTCAGAAAACACAATGGACCAACACCAGCAGATGACATGGCACCCCAAACCATCACTGACTGTGGAAACTTTACACTGGACCTCAAGCAACGTGGATTCTGTGCCTCTCCTCTCTTCCTCCAGACTCTGGGACCTTGATTTCCAAAGGAAATGCAAAATTTACTTCCATCAGAGAACATAACTTTGGACCACTCAGCAGCAGTTTTGTCTTTAGCCCAGGCGAGACGCTTCTGACGCTGTCTCTTGTTCAAGAGTGGTTTGACACAAGGAATGCGACAGCTGAAACCCATGTCTTGCATACGTCTGTGCATGGTGGTTCTTGAAGCACTGACTCCAGCTGCAGTCCACTCTTTGTGAATCTCCCCCACAGTTTTGAATGGGTTTTGTTTCACAATCCTCTCTAGGGTGCGGTTATCCCTATTGCTTGTACACTTTTTCTACCACATCTTGTCCTTCCCTTCACCTCTCTATTAATGTGCTTGGACACAGAGCTCTGTGAACAGCCAGCCTCTTTAGCAATGACCTTTTGTGTCTTGCCCTTCTTGTGCAAGGTGTCAATGGTCGTCTTTTGGACAACTGTCAAGTCAGCAGTCTTCCCCATGATTGTGTAGCCTACAGAACTAGACTGAGAGACCATTTAAAGGTTTTGCAGGTGTTTTGAGTTAATTAGCTAATTAGAGTGTGGCACTAAATGTCTTCAATATTGAACCTTTTCACAATATTCTAATTTTTTGAGATACTGAATTTGGGACTTTCATTAGTTGTCAGTTATAATTATCAAAATTAAAAGAAATAAACATTTGAAATACATCAGTCTGTGTGTAATGAATGAATCTAATATACAGGTTTCACTTTTTGAATGGAATTACTAAAATAAATCAACTTTGTCATGATATTCTAATTTTATGACCGGCATATGCATATATATGTATATATATGTGTGTGTGTCTGTGTGTATATATATATATGTGCATATATATATGTATATGTATATATATATATATATATGTATGTGTGTATATATATATATATATGTATGTGTGTATATATATGTATCTATTGTGAACTTGGACCCGGATACACACAGACGGACATCTTAAATTCACCACACACTGTTTATTTACAATATTTACACAAATTAAAGTCACATGCACAAACCCCAGTGCCCTTGCACCGATCCCCTAATTTTCCAGGCCACACAGTCCTTTGTGCCTTTCTCTCTTGACCACGTCCCATCCTCTCTCCAGCTCTGTCCACTTCCACCCGACATCCACTGCTGACTGGAGGGAGATGGCCCCTTAAATGGGAACCCGGATGGGCTCCATCTGCTTCCCGGCAAACAGTCCTGGCCACACCCCAGTGTGGCGGAAGTGCCGGCTGCGCACCCGGAAGCTGTCCGGGTGTCCCTGTCGTCTTCCCCCCAGCACTTCCTGGTGTGGCAGAAGTGCTGGGCTCCAGGGTTCCTCAGGCACTGGGGCGCCGCCTGGCGGTGGCTACGGGTCCCTACAGGGCTGGGTTTCCAAGCCCTGTACCCGAGGCCCCCAACATAACCAGGACAGACGCCTCCTCTGGTCCTCCTATATACAGTATATGTGTATCTGTGTATATATATGTTTATATGTGAGTTTGTGTATATATATAATTACACAATTACATTGTCAATCATGTTACGTTATTATTAAAATGTTTCCTTTTTTTCATTACTTCTTTAACACAATACTTCTCCGCTGCGAAGCGCGGGTATTTTGCTAGTATCAAATAAGCCAAGAGGCAGAAAAACATTCAGTAGTCTAAAGGATTTGAGCACACACAGATTCAGGGCTCTCAGCGCATATAAAGCGTATAAGGACAGTACGTTATAAATGAAATGTCGACATCTAAGCAAAGAAGAAAGCAGCGCAGAGAAAAGAGACTCAAAAGCGTTGGAGAGAAAAAAGAGCAAAAAAGAATAATCGAGGTGCAAATTCAGAAAATAAGGAAAGTAATTATCAGCCTGGAACAAGTGGAATTGGCAAAAAAAGCACGTCCAATCCGGCTCAGAATTAAAAGACAAAGAGTAAAAGACAAAGTAGAACTTCATAAAGATGTTTACAAACGTTGGTGCTAAACACATGCAGAGCAGGTTAGAGATTATGAAAGCAGTAAAATTAGAAAGGCTCAAAAAAAATGGTGCTATACCATGTGGAGAAAGTTAAAGGATATGAAAGTAGGGAAATTAGAAAATATAAAAAAAAGAAAGTAAAGATCGCAGTAGCGCAAACAAACTGCCTCGTTTAACTATGCACCAGTCTAACTTTGGTTTTGCACAATAATCACTACACTATTGCACCTTAACACTTAATTCTATTTTATTCACATCATTTTACTTATTTATTATGTTCTACTATACTGTTATCTTTCAATCTATGACTTTTTGTTAATCTAACTGATATTCTTGTAACTTCGCACAGTTTCTGATAAGTGGATCAGGATGCATTTCACTGCGTGTTGTCCTATATAGCTATGCATGTGACAAATAAAGAATCTTGAGAATTTCAAAAACAGAATTTAGCGCACATGCATTTATTGGTTACTTTGTAAGAAAATTATTAACTGCTGATGATGCAGATCGTTTTGGCTGTGCTGAAATTCCAAACAGAGAAACCTATCCTGAATTATGGTACAAAGTCATTAAACACGTCTCACTGACCTCATTAAAAAGATTCAGCATATTGGGACTCGCAAGATTACAAATATTGTTTTTACAGAAGTTCAAAGAGAAAAAATCTTAAAAGTGTGTATTTGGAAAACCAAACACGGGGGTTGGCGAGCGAAACGAGCAGGGGGTGAAGCCCCCTAGTATATATATATATACTAGCAAAATACCCGTGCTTCGCAGCGGAGAAGTAGTGTGTTAAAGAAGCAATGAAAAAGAAAAGGAAGCATTTTGAAAATAACATAACCTGATTGTCAATGTAATTGTTTTGTCACTGTTGTGAGTGATGAGTGTTGTTGTCATATATATATATATATATATATATATATATATATATTTACACACACACACATAAACATATATATATATATACATATCTTTACATATACACATATATACATACATATATATATCTACATATATACACACACATATATACACACACATACATACATACACACACATATATACACACAAATACATATATATATATACATACATACACACACACATATATAAACATATATATACTTATACATACATATCTACATATATACACACACAGCTATCTCGTATCAGTGCAATACGCTGTTTGTTAAAACGGTTGACTCCCGCTCTTACGTGCAATAACAAATCAAATCATTCAGTTGTCTTTGCTCATATGTCATTTTAGAGCTGGACGCCTGCCATCTTTTTTTGGCCACAAGTTCGTTTCTGTTTGGTGTGAGGTTCTGTGTTGTGGAGATTCTCAGGATGGATTGCAGGTGCTCATCAGTGAGGCGACTCCTGTGTGCTGTTTTGTTAGTCTTTATCACTGAGAAGAGCTTCTCACACAGATATGTGCTACCAAACATGCACAAGGTTCGAGCCGCATGTAGACGGACTTTTTTTGTTCTTCAAAGTCACCAAAGCGCCGTGCAAACTCAGTGCGCAATAAATCTAGCTTCGCAATAACTTGCAGCATCATAAGGTAGACTTGATTAACGCGTAAGTGTTGGCAAGGCAGCTGAAGCGCTGCATTATGGGATCTGTAGTTTATTGTGTTACCAGCGCTTCATATACCCGGCCATTAATAACAATAATACAGTATATAAAATGATCTCGGGCGGATATAATTACACGCCGGGCCGGATGTGGCCCGCGGCCCTTGAGTTTGACACATATGGACTAAATAGAACTTGAAAAGATATATTTTTTCAAATGTGATCGCGCAATTCAGATAGAGTTGACGCCAAGACTACAGCCTGCATGCCTCAATGAGTCATCCTCCCTCGCTCTTACTTTTTACCGCTCATCTAATGAATACACTGAGTATGGCTTTACCAAAACAATCATTGATGGCGAATAAAGTATCCATTATTCGAGTATGTAGATCGGGATATATATATACATATATATATACCCGCGTATCGCAGCGAGAAGTAGTGTGTTAAAAAGCTAGAAAAGAAAAGGGAACATTTTAAAATAACGTAACATGACTGTCAATATACAGCATTTGTTTTGTGAGTGTTACTGAGTGTTGCTGTCATCAAGGATTTGATTATCATTATTTCTTTCAATCAGGTTCGTATTTGTAGGATGTGTTGTGTTCAAGTTACATTCCGTGTTTGTCAATCGCTGTAAAGATGACAGGTTTCATTCATCGATTCGTTTCTTACTGCATCAATAAACAGCTCGTCTTCTTCTTTATCTGAGACCTGACACACTGCATGCACGGGTTTTTTTTACAATGTCTTCCTTTAGCGGACATTAACTTTTTCCACCGTGTGCTTTGTTTCCGCAGTAGCTGGATTTATGAATATGCTTATCAGACGCTTCATATTTTTTGCTGCCTTTTCAATTGTGTAATTCGGTTTTGTTCAGCCTCTTTGGAACTGTTGCTTTTATCTGTGCACTGCGTCAGTTCACGTGAGCCACTCGGTGTACATGCATCAAAGGTTCCCAGCTGTGCTGGTGCCATCTCGTGCTATGTCCATAGCTTTATTTAATGTTACCTTAGTCCTGGCACTTAAAACTTTCTCTCGCAGTTTCGCTGAGTTTGTGTCAAACACCACCCTGACCATCTCATCTTCCTCTCCATAAGCACAGTCCTTCACCCGTGAATATTTACCCGTGGCAGTTTGCTATTGGATTGCCGCTGACGGACGGCCTTATATGGGCAGGCACTAAATTACAAACGCCAGCGGCAGCCTGTCTATGAAATTAATTTAAAGTGTAGGTTTACATCGTGCTTTGTTTCCGAAGTAGCAGAACTCATGAATATGGTTGTATATGTCACTTGCTCACTTCTTATTGTTTCGCTGCCTTCTCAATTATATAATGCATGTTTTCTTCAGCGCTTTTTTGAGGTCTTCCTGGTTTTCTATGTACTGCGTGATTACGTGGGAGGCGTGATGATGTCACACGAAACTCCGCCCTCACGGCGTTGAAGCTCATCTCCATTACGCGTAGAATTTCGATATAAAACCTGCCCAACTTTTGTAAGGAAGCTGTAAGGAATGAACCTGCCAAATTTCAGCCTTCCACCCACACGGGAAGTTGGAGAATTAGTGATGAGTCAGTGAGTGAGTGAGTCAGTCAGTGAGTGAGTGAGTGAGGGCTTTGCCTTTTATTAGTATAGATATGTGTGTGTGTGTACATACTGTATATGCATATGGCAGTATGGTGGCAGTTATAGATGACCAAACACAACATATTAAGGACTGAGGAGCTACTACTTTGTAAGGCCTGCTTCTAGTACAATGGTATACACAAGTTCAAGCCAAAAAATTGAAGCCTGGTATAATCTGATTTGGCTTTCCTATATGTATGCAGTGGAAGTTGAACCACCCAGGTTACCACCAAACGTTAAATAATTCATTATCTCCTGAAGAATAAGAAAAGTTATGAGGGATAATTTATTAAATATTCTTGTGCCTTTTTTCTACATAATATTGTGTCATTTTTTTATAATTTACAATAAATACGATTGTAAGTTGAGCACGTAGAGTATAAGTCAGAACTCTTTTACTCTGTCTGCAGCAGCATGCAGTGATTTCCTGTGGTATTTGATGATCGCCCACCCCAGTTTCACCCTGAGCGCCCTGGTTACCCATGTTCCATACGTAGAGGTATAAGCCCCCACATACCAGCTTTTGCTGTGCGAGTCCAGCTACTCACATTGCCAACAACTGTCATCGGATGAGGCATTTGCTGACTTCAAAAAGAAATGTTGGGCTGCCAACTGAGTCATTCTATTTAATTAACAACAGTTCTTAAACAAAACAAGTGCACACTGATGAAGCAAAGGTGTTATCAAGCAAAAAAAAAAAAAAACTTTCTTGGGCAGGTCTGTATACGGAGGAGCTCTGTCTGGTTGTCTGCTCAGTCAAAAAGAAAGATGCCTCCTCACAGGTGTCCAGGCTATATAGGGCTGTGATTGGAAGTAGTGGAGTCCGTTGCCTTAATTAGGGTTAGCACCTCCAAACCACCTACAAGATTTTGTGATTGTTTTGGAGCTCACAGCTGTAAATTTAAAAAAAAGACAGAAAATATGAGAATGCATGAAGGATTTTTGTTAGTCACCCAATCAATGAATTATAGTTTTATTTTATATATAGTTTTTCACAGAACATACTACAGTATTACAAGGAACTTAAAATGTCCCATCATTATGCATGCATCCACTGAGCTGACAGATGTGACATGTCTTTGTCTCCTTGCAGTTGAAGAACTATTTTGTTAGCATCAGGGTCCACTTGCCAGCATCATGATTGTTGCTTCCTAAAACTAGTAGTTGTCATAATATCGTCACATGTATAGAAGTACAGTGAAATTCTTAACTTGCATGTTTGGGCAACACTTCACCACTCTCCCTGCACCATGATAAGCTTCATTTTATTGAAAGGAAAACACAAATGAGTTTGGCTGATGTTCAGATATTCTCCCAGTTCTTGTATCCTTCTCAAAAACACTGTACATTACCCATTAAAGTATGCAGTGATCAGATATTTCTAGTTGTAAAATTACTTTCCAAGGTTATCAACACAATCCACAGTGTTAACTATAGGCAAACTGGATTAAGCTTTCATTTTTGATACTGAAATATTATTTTATAAAATAATGATTTTATATTTCATAATTTTATATGCAGTAATCTTCCACACATTGAAAAAGGCAAGATAATGAAATTCTAAATTATATAAACCATGCATTAATTAATTTTATTAGGAGTCATTGTAAGTTAAAAGCACTAATAACTTGTACTAAAGGACAGCGAGAACATCAGAGCAACTAAACAAGTGTATGCCAAGGAAATCCATAGCTACTTTCAGGACACCTGAGACACACAGTGCATGTGGCAGGGAATCCAAGCCATCACTGGCTATAAGGCTACTCCACTTATCTGCTGTTTTTGATGCCTCCCTTCCAGCTGTTCTAAATAACAACTACATGTGGTTTGATGCCCTAATCACATACCTGTGAGGAAGTTCAACCCTCCTCAGGAAGAACAGGTATTGTGCCTATCCATTGCTGACATGAGAAAAACTTTGTTGAATGTAAACCCACGCAAAGATACTGGACCAGGCAACATGCCTGTCTATGTGCTCAGGGAATGTCCAGACTAGCTGACAGATTGATTCATCTTCAGCATTTCTTTAAGGCAGCCAGTCATCCTGAAGTGCTTCAAAATCACCACCATCATACCCTTACCAAAGAAGTCCTCAAAGACTATCATCCTATAGTACTGAAACCTCTCATCATGGTGTGCTTCTAGAGGCTAGTCTTAGACCACTTGAAAGCCAGGCTTCCCACATTACATGACCGTCTTCAGTTTGTCTATTGCCCAAACCATTTCATTGAAGATGCCATATCATCTATTCTTCATCTAGCCCTATCCCATCTGGACAAAATAATACACTTATTCCAGAATACTTTTTGTTGACTTTAGTTCAACTTTCAACACCATCACCCCTCAGAAGCACATAGGGAAGTTGAGTCTGCTATGCTACAACACTTTCTTAAGCAACTGAATCCTGGACATCCTGACTGGGAGCGAAGCAACACCATCTCCTGTACCATCACGCTGAGCATTGGCATCCCCCAGGACTGTGTACTCAGCCCACTTCTGATCACTCTGCTGAATCATAATTTAACGGCTGTGTACAGCTCTAACACTATTGTGCCAGTAGTATCAAACCAGTTCTGTCAAGTTCTGCAACAGCTTCTACACCTTGGCTGTCCAGACTCTGAGTTCTGTGCTGCTTCTTGCCCTCAGATCTGCTCCTAGTAGTTTATTTAGATTATGTACATTTATTATACTTGTTACTACTGCTGTTTTTTATTAATAGTTGTTGTTAGTATCTATTCATTATTGTTTATTTCAAAATATTACTATTTCCTTACACATTATTTATCTATCTCTTTGTAGTATAGTATAATTCTTTATCTTTCTTGCACTTGTCCTGTTGTCCTGTGTTTATACAGTATATATGTTGCACCACAGTCCTGGGGAATATTATTTAATGCCACAGTATGCTGCAATACTGCATATGGATGATATGACAATAAAACCACTTGACTTAAAGGGTTTTAAATAACAGTTCTTAGCAAAGTATATAAATTATTTATTAGATCTATTTAATCTGATTACCGTAAAACCAAAGTGGTTGTTATTTGGCTGCAGAGGTTCAGGGCTCGGTGCTTTTACTGGCTTATTTACAGCAGTCACAATGCACTGCCATCCATCCATTACCAAACCCACTTGATTCCAGGTCAGTGTTGTGGTGATCAGAGCCTTTCCCAGCAGCATCCGGCACAAAACAAGCACCAGTTCAGGATGGGGTGACAGACAGTCCATATCAGGGCTGCTGCTAATGCCAAAGTCTTAAATAGGTCAATACTTTATTTAATTTCTGCCTATTATTTCCAGATGGTAGTAATGTAGCAAACAATCATGCTCTGAATTAGTAATTAAACAGCTGCTCAAAGCTGCTGCCGGCTGCCATTCTAAAGCCTAGTCCTTGCTTTGTGAAATCTCTGCAAAAGTGTGACCCTAATTAACCTGTCAATTGCTGAGGTCCGGTCAGTGCCAATTAGAGCCTAATTATTCTCAGGAGGGTGAGTTGCTCAAGAGCCTAAGAAGCCATCATAGGGAAAGGACTGCCAGTCAGCACTGACCTAGTAAACTAAAAGTTGACACCCCCCCTAACCAACCCTCTTATAGAAATGGAAGAGGAAAGGGAGACATGGATGAATAAAAGAAAGAAGAAAAAAGTGACCTGGCATGAATTAAGCCATTTAGAGGATGGCGATTCCAGTAAAGCTGTGGACAGTGTTGTGCCTAAAAAAAGAGAAAGGGGAAACAATGGAAAAAGTGAGTCTGATTGATGTAGACATATGAATTAAGAGAATTATAAATGAGAAGACAAAAGGTAATTTACTTGCTGGTCTATGGCATTGATCAAAAGATCAGGTGCTTGCTTTCTCTTCTTGAGTAAAGCATTAAAGCAGGTTTATTATCTGAGTGGTATTCTATTAGTCAGTCCGTGTTTATTTATAGTTAGGATATAGCGGGTTGGTTGATGGATGGATGTATATTTTTTCCTTTTTATATATTCTGAAACATGTTTATTCAGACTTTATCCTTTTCATAATTTTAAAATGTTTTCACAATGTCAATATTTTTACCATCTTATTATTCTCCTGCCATGTCATCTTTGTTGACTGTAACTAAGACGTTAGTTTGGATTTCTAGGGCCATATTACTGGAAGTCATGCTGGTGACATCCCCAACACACTGGACATACAGTATACCCACGTCCTACAGCTGCTATCATTGAAGGTTGTAGATGCACTAAATTATTCTTTTACTCCTTATTAGCTTGTTCCTTTTGATGCTGCATTGATATTGCACCTTAAACTGACAATTTGTATGTCGTAATGAAAAGCAATTGATCGCTTGGTTGATCTGTTTTTAATAATGACACAATAAACCATGCCAAAAGGAAATGTCCTGTTTGCACATGTATTGCATTTCAATATAGTTAACATGTTAGATTGCATTTAATTTTGGCACAAATAATCTTCCAAACTTAGATAGTTCCAGCATCTATCCATTTTCTCACTTCAAAATATAATGCTGTAGCAAGAAGCTTCTTAAAGGCATAGTGGTCAGTGCTGCTTTAATTTTCCAGATATTTTGGGGCTAATTTCAAGCTCAGCCAATGTCTACGTGGTGTTTCTAGATGTTTGCCTTTCCTTTGTGCATTTTCACTAGATGCTCTGTGTTTGTTTCAATTTACAAAGATGTACTATTGGTTTTTTGGTAACCTGGTGCCATAAAATTTGTGCTGTCCAAAGTTGGTTCTTGTCTTATAGCATTTGTTGCCGAGATAAGATCATCCTTCCAATTTCTGAATATACTTTATCTTTAATGGGTTTGCTGCAACACTGAACTCTGTTCTAGCAGCAACAAACATAGAGAGAATTTTCAATCATTATGATTACATATTATCTGTTTTCAATCACACTCATCAACACAAGCACAAAAATGAGAGTGTGACTATTTCCTTGGTGGAATTTCTAGTATTACTCTGTCACTCTTCAACAGTAATTTAAAAATCTATTTTTTGAATTGCAAGTAGCTGGAACCCACCGTTGCCACTGAACTAAGAACTAAACCTGGACAGGATAACCCCAGGGCACAGTCACTCACTCACCCACTTGCACTCAAATAAATTCTATACATACATACTATGGTCTGAACCCATACCAGAATGACTGAAAATTAAGAACATTAAAAGAGAATACGTCTGGCTTGGCAGTCACAGTCACATTTCTTCATACCCTTCAGCTGAATAATTCATTGTCTGAAAGTCCTCTGTGTTAGTGTGCCAGAAAGAGAATGTCTAACATTGTTCATAATGGCACCCAGTTTTGTTTTAATTCTCTCCTTTGCTACTACTTCCAGGGAGTTCAGAGTGTGTTCTGTAACTGAACCTGCCCTTCTTATTAGTCTGCTGGTTCAGTGGGCCTCTCTTGAAATGAAGTTACCAGCAAACCACAGCATAAATATGACACTGGCAATTAGAGTTGTAGAAGATATGAAGGATGTCACTTCCCACATTAAAGGAATACAGTCTCCTGAGGAAGAAGAGTCTGCCCTACCCTTTCTTATATACTGTAGTTCCTCTGTGTTAGGAGACCAGTCAAGCCTGTCACTGATGTGGACCAACACAAGCCGTAGCAGTGCGCTACCACTCCTTAAATATTGACCAGACATAAAGACTCTTTGGTGCAGCAAAAATCAATAACCACTTTCTGCATCAAGAAACAAAGGTCTCGTCCAGGTCTGGTTTCTACCTTGTGTCACATTTCTTAGAAATGTGAGAGCTAACAACATTGGAAATCTAACCTAATCTAAGTCATTTAATAAGGAGGAGTCAAACAAGCATGTTTTTTTAGCTAACAGCTAAGCTGTCCCAATATCTCATCCACGTAGTTCTTAAAAGTTGTCATGGCTTTTGCTTCAGCTATAAGCCTCTGCATTTTTTTTTTCTTTGTTCAGATTTCCACAACTCTGAGTAAAGTGCTCCCTAGCTTCAGCCTTAAATGCACTTCTCCTTAATTTCCACTCAGACATCAGTGCTAACCACTGACACCCAGCAACAGTAAGAAATTTGCATTGTTTTTTCTTGGTTTTATTGTAGGGCACAGTGAAATATAATGGCTTGATTTAACAGAAAATGAATAAAAAAATGAATACATTCTGCATTTAATAGTCAGTCACTAACGCAGGGTCACTGGGGTCTACTGGTGCCAATTCCAACCAGCACAGGGTGCAAGGCAGGAACAAATTCTGGGCAGGGCACCAGCCCACCACAGGGCACACACACCCACACACTAGGGACAATTTAGGATCACCAATGCACTTAACCTGCATGTCTTTGGACTTTGGGAGGAAACCGGAGCACCTGGAGGAAACCCATGCAAACTCCACACAAGGACCCGGAAAGCAAACCCAGGTCTCCTTACTGCAAAGCAGCAGCGCTACCACTGCGCCACTCACAAAATAAGAGATGCTTCACATTTTGTTGTAAATATGGCTACAGTTGTCCACTGAGCCATACGCTTTCTGACTGACTTATACAGTTCATGGTTACTCTTCTCAACCTATAAAAGAATTAAACCTTGAACAGGATGCCTACCTCACACACATCTGACACATTGTTCCCAAAAAAAAAAAAAATTTGTTTAGTGTTTGAAAATTTACACATTAACCAAACATTTTTTAATATTTTGAAGCAAAGGGCAAATCTCTCCAATCAAGTGACATTCAGTTTGGTAATGGAAATGCATAATCTCAGAGATGCACAAATGGTGGATCTACAGAAGCAGCATATTTAAATCTCTGAAATCGAATCGGTGAACACTATAATCTTATCACTCAAAGGGTTGTTTGAAACCAAAGCAATATGTTTTATTTGAATGACACAGGATCAAATGCAATGCAATCTACAGTTACATTTAACTTTTGCAGTTACAGTCACTCCAATTTAATGACTAACTCTGTTTTAATACAGAGGCATAAGCAACAGCAAAGTCTGATCACTTATGTGAGTTACAGTAACTTAAAAACAACATAACAATGGCTTTTTTTTGGGAATTCTGTAATGATAATCTTAATTTTGAAATGTTTGATTTCACAACTCAACTTAGTTAGCTCAAACCTAAAAAGGAGGGAATGATTAGAAAGCATATGACGTGTGAAGTGTGAATTAATTTGACTTGTGGATTTCATATTCCTCCTCTTGTATGTTAAGGGTTATTAAGCTAATGTCCATACACTTTTGCAAACTCACAACAGCAAATATCATACAACAAATCTGCTATGAAAATTATTTTTATAAAAGCTTCTTCATTGGGTATGTGCAAATTAAAATATTCTGAATTATTTTGACATTTACTAATTCATGTGGCGATGACATTGTAATCATAATATTTACATTTTTAGTATAGTGTTTTGTTTTTTTAAGTATTGTCATGTCATTTTGAAACCTGCTTAATCCTTAATAGCACAGGGCACAAGGAGGTAACAAACCCTGGACAGGATGCCAGTCCATCACAAGGTGAATACATATCCACACACTAAGCATATGCTAGGGTCAATTCAATAATTCAATGTCCAAAATTCACCTAACCTACGCGTCTTTGGACAGTGGGAGGAAACTGGAGCACCCGGATGAAACCCATACAGAAACAGGGAGAACATGCAAAGTCCACACAAGGAGGACCCAGAATGTGAACCGTTTTTTTTTTTTTTTTCCTTCAAATAACTACGTAAATAAATTTTGCATGCGCACATTGTAAGAGAAATCCGGTAGTTCATAATAATTGTTCATAAACATCATGCTGAGATCCAATAAAGCCAAAAAAAAGCTTAAATTTGCTTTTAGGTTGAAAGGAAATCCTCCCCTCTGCCACATATGAAATTCAAGCTCTGAACTGTATATATTTTGTAAGTTAAAACGTATTGCAATTTCAAGCTATTTAATTTTTATTACACACCAAACCACAGTATTGTTTACATTTAAAAAAAAATTAGGTATACATAAGCTTTCTTATAAAATTTAAAAAATTAATGCCTTATTAAAATCCCAAATGCAAAAATTGTGGGTGGATAATGTAATATGCCCTTTAAGGTTACAAAGAGTCTAGTGCTTAATTTAACACCACCAAAAGTGTGGTAGTACATATGAAGATCTAAAATCTTGGGGATGGTGCATCAAGACAAAAGGTTGAGAACCCCTGTAGATCATGAAAGGTCAAACAGCATCTTATTTTCTATAAGTGAACCATCTGATTTTTAACAAGTAATCATTTTAAAATGCACACAAATTATTTTATTTTAAAATGTTGCATATGAATTCTGTTGCAGCCTCCTTCTCTTTATTTGCATGGTTGTTGGTTTCTTAAGTGAGTGAGCAGTTATCACTTGAATCGATCTATATGATTTTTTTTTTTTTTTACAGTAAGTGCTTGCTGCTATAGTTCATATTTGTAATAAGTTTATTCTTAGTGATGTGTTTTTTAATGTTGTTTCAAGGTGTCTCTGTAAAACCCCCCAAAAAAACGAACTTCCCTATTAAGACAATAAAACTGAACTGAATTTAACAGCTGTAAAATAAAATATTCTCCAGTAACTGAGCAGAAGTTAAACAGCATGAAATAGTTCAGTTTATGATGAACACAATATGGACAGAGTGCAGTGATATTCTTTCTTGCAAGTTTAATCAACATAACACACCTCTGTTGTTTGTGTGCAGACTCCTCGTCTCATGTGAATGTTTTTATTCAGCCATATTGATACAGAGCCAGTTTATTTTTATAACTTTTTTTAAAAAAGGAAATACAATATTTTTCATACATTTTTTATTGAATAAATAAAAATGTGTGTATAAAAAATTATACACACACATATACTGTGTGTGTGTGTGTATATATATATATATATATATATATATATATATAAAATTAATTAATAATAAAGATGTATAAAAGGTACATTCATTTAACTAGAACACAAATATATTTACAGATCTTTAAAAAAAATGTTAGCCAAGGTTTTGAACATTAAAAGTGAATCATTAAAATTTGTCAAAAAAGGAAAAATGCTATTTTAGCTTTATGAACAAGATACTGCTCAGAGTCAGAGTTATTATCCAGCAATATTCCATAAAAAACGTGTTCTATTTAAACTAAAATTTTTCCCGATCTGTCACTTAACATTTGTTCACTAATATTTCTATATTACCTTTGCTTACAAGTGTAGCTCAAATTGCTCTACAAAAACATACAGTAACAAAGAAAATTGAAGGCGTTATAAAAGTAAAGAAGAAGCAAATGGAGGGGTCCTTGTCCTTTGTAATAAATACACTGCCTGGTCAAATGGCCGGGGACAAAGACAAACTTGCGGCTTTCAAAGATGCTGGAGATAATAAACCCCTGGGGGTCCCAAGACAAAGCCGGCACAGTTGTTGCTTCATCGATATCCCCTTGTATTGATGTAATCTGATGAACATAATAAAAAATACCGAAGGCTTTGGTGGGCACACTTTACACCAGTCGAGTGTCAGACGTGCACTCCTAATCCTTTTGCTAATTCGACACCTCGATTACATTGTTTTGCTTAATTATTAGCATGCCGTTCGCTCACTAAGATAAAAAAAAATGTGGAGAAACGTTAAAAGAAACACACCACCAAATGCCAAACACGGAAAATGTGATTTTTTTTCGTTAAAACCACGAGATTACGAAGTATTGCAATTAAAAATTTAAGCAAGCTGTACTGCTTGCACAGTTCCGATCGGGACGTGCCGTAAAGTGGATTATTTTGTTTTTAATGTTTTTTTCATTAAGCGCTTGCGGCATGTGTAACTACCCTGGTCCCCGTTACCAACCCGATCTGCGTGCGCGTTCGTATTGAAAGGCTACGTCATCACACACTTTACGGTGCTGCCCAATCTGTTTAACGCATGCACTTTACGGTAGGCACGCAGATCGGGTAGCGACAGCGACACCGGGTAATGACAACAGGGTAGCGACAGATACAATGGTTAAATTACCTGCGTCACAGCGCTTTGACGCGCACACTGTCGCACTTATGACGTCGCTTCCGTCTACGAGACAGTCACTGCTGCGGTGTACAAGCGTGTTACCTGCAGGGTAGCGTTTCTCGAAGTGAAATTACGGTCTCGTATCTGCGACTTCGTTTCCCAAGCGACGTTGCGAGGTCTTCTAATTTGTACGACATACTCCGCTGCTCCTCATTGGCCGTGCACAATTATATCACTGTCTGCGCAAGGTGCGCGCTTGGGCTTGACTTTCGTTTTAAGGTCCAACGTATCGGCAAATAGACTGAGTGAAAAGAACAGTAGTTTGTGAAATAATATGCTGTTTCAAATATGTACTGCAGCTGCTGTAGCAGCTTTCAGAGATTTTAGGCTTTCACTGTTTATGTCCCGTATGCAAAGCACACTGAGTAAAGGAACGGGGATCACGATCACGTCGTGCCTGCTGTGCCCTCGGGTGAGCGCCCTCCGCAGCCTGGTCAGAGGAGCAACGGGAGCGCGCGGTGGCGTTACTGTTACTCGTCGCTTGAAGAGTAGCCAAACTTTTGTAAACAGAGGTGAAAAAGTGGGTACTGATAAGAAGACGAGTCATCGACTTTTGGGAGGTGTTCTGGGGACGGCATTTGGGTGCACAGCGGCCCTGCACTCCGCAGAGGCACTCGGGATGGCGGGTAAAAGCATCGATCTGACTTCTCGGGCCACCGATTGGAAGGAGGCAAAAAGTGAGTGCTGAATACAGTGGGGGGAAGAAAACAACGGCGCAAGCGAGACATCAAAAGCGCAAGCTGTATAGAGCGAAGTTTGCTCAGACCCATGTATGTATGCAAACCAACTTGCGCAGACAGAGAACAGAGATACATATGCAGCTTTCAAATAGCTAAGCGAGAGTCTAAAAGCTGCTCATTTCAAGGCGCCAGAAATGGGCGGCCTCCACACAGATTGACACTGCTATCCTTTTTCTTCATCGTAACCGCGTGTTTACCAACTGCCAATGTACACTACTCGCCGAAGCAATTCATTTAAAAAAGAAACATTAATCTAAAAGTGTATCGTGTCTTCACTATGGACTGGCGAAAAGAGCTCTACAGGTTGCACGGACTTTACGGAAAATTTGCAGACATCAAAGCCGACTGAGAATGCAATAGAAATTATGAATAACATTAGCGAAGTTAGTTCTTCCAGTCGTGGGCGTGCAAAAAGTTACTTAAGGCGGGTTTCTTCTTGCCAGAATTTTTTTTTGAGCATAACGACCAAGCTAAAATCTTTTCTGTTGCTGTTGTCTTCCCATAACTTTTTTTTTCCAATACCATTCTTGCCATTCTTTTTCTTTCACTTGACTTTGTCATTATAGTTTTTTTTTTCTTCAAATAATACAGTACTGGTAATTCACATTTATCTATTAAACATATGTATTTTTGTATGATATTTGCAGGCTTCATCCTTCCTACAAATTCTTCTTAAACCTTCTATTCACATTTTAGCATCATAGCCTAGGCAATGAGCAGAACAAAACCCTTGATGGGTTGCCAGTTCACTGTATTGCATGTATGCTTTCTCAAATTGGAGTCTATCCATCCTCCAAATCCATTTTATCCTGAAAAGGGTCGCAGGGCAGCTGGAGCGATCCTAGCAAGTGTAGGGTGCAAGGCAAGAACAATTCCTGGACGGGGTGCCAGTGCCTCACTGGCTGAACACATGCTCACAGCCCATGACCAGTTTAGTTGACAGTTCACCAAATTAACATGTCTTTGGACATTGGGAGGAAACGAGCTCCAAGAGGAAATACATGAACATGGGGAGAACATGCAAACGCCCTGAAGGGAGTTGTGAGGCAGCAGCCCTCAAGTTGATGTCTTTAACTAGTGTCTATCAGGCTTATTTAAATGCAGTGCAAATGTTACTTGCAAAAATGGCCATATGCAGTGCATAATTTTATAAAACCAGCCTGATACATAAATACATTTTTAACCCCAAATGTCCTCCCCCCCCTATTCTATGGAGTCTGTAAGTGTGCAGTTTAAATCTGTGGATTGTTTGCTATGAGATGTATGGAAAGAAATCTGGTGTCATTGATGTGCCTTCTGCCAACATTCTACTGTAGTGTTCTAATTCTAGGCCTGGATGTTGTCCATGCAGAGTCTGCACATTCTATTTGTATCTGTCTAGGTTTTCCTTCCACATGCCCAAATATGTGCAGGTTAGGTTAACTGGCAACTGTAAATTGCCCTTTGTGTGCCCTGTGATGGACTGGCAGCCTGTTCAGGATTATTGTCTGCTTTTCACTCAGCACTGTTTGGCACCCAGTAACTGGATTAAGAGGGTTTGAGAGTGAGATGAATTTGATAATATGCCCATTGTAAGGATCTTTGTAGATTTGTAAGTTGAGTTCCTAATGAGCCAAAAGCTCAATTTCTGTTTGTCTCAAGTGAACAGAATTCCTTTACAGGGAAGGTCTAAAGGCTGTTACTCTTACCCATCTGCTACAAAGATGAGGAGGATGTGTTCACTGGATGACTTTGATATATTGTCATTTATTATTGTAGTGAAATCAATATACTTCTATTTACTAATGTAATGTGACCCCATAAATGTGTGATTACTCTTTGTATTGTCAGAGTATTGTTATATTGTAAATTGACTAATTTGAAGTATTTGCCCAGGCTGCTGTTTACTAGTATTATATATTTTCTTTATGTTCAACACATTTGAATGCTTTGGAGAATCTGTTTGTCAGTCATTCAGTCATTATCCAACCTGCTATAGCCTTATTACACAGGGTCATGGGGGTCTGCTGGAGTCAGTCCCAGCCAGCACAGGGCACAAGGCAGAAACAAATCCCTGGGCAGGGAGCCAGCCCACCACAGGAATCTGTTTGTTTTTAGCTATAAACATGTTTTGTAACTTGTTACAAGAACTTTTAAAATGTTCACAAGGACACTCATGTTTTGAGGAACACTGCAATGCACACTCTTTGGCTCCTCTTCTCTCAATTTTCTCCTTCTGTTATTCTTATGCCATATTTAAACTTAATTTTCATCAAAATGGAAGAACATTGATGAGAAAAATTGGCAGGAAATGTATAATGTGTCGTCTCTTGTAAATGTAAATTTCCAGTGTTTATGACTAACTTGTAATGCTACTGCATACTGTAGGTGTTGCTGTTTCCTTGCTGATCACTTGCTGTTAGTGTCAGGAACAGGACATTGCAATGTGATGCTGGCTTAATGTGCATTTTTATTGTTGAATAAGTGAAGCTATAAATATATAGGCAAATAAAAAATGAATACTGGCATTATTTAAACTGATACCATAAAGCAATTAGAAGTACAGTATATTAATTTCTCGAGGAAGCACTAACTTTCAGTTTAAGTGTAAGTTAAAGCCATTTTTACTTGTAGTTATTTTCACCTTAATTTTACAGTCATTATTTTTAGTGTTAATCGCCTCTGTGAGCTGTAATCTGTAATTAAGTGTACTTTGGTCTAAGAGGGAGTGTTTATTTATTTGTTTGTTTTAGAAAGTTTTATGTTTCTGTTGTCTTGGTTTATAAGAATTATAGCAATAACTATTGATGCACACAAGCGGTTATTTATCTTTTGAATTGGTATCAAGAAATTCTAATGAGAATATACATTTTCTACTATGCAAACAAAAGATTAACGCATTAAAGTGTGCACCATTTAGCCACTGTAAACTGGGTTAATAATAATCCTGCAACTTCTGCAGTTTGTGAGATTAGTTTCTGGTGTGTTTGGCCGAGAAATGCAACAGATTGTGAATTTTACAGCAGTAAGATGAAATAAATTTAAGACTAAGTGGAAAATAATTAAATGAAAATTGATTATACCACAAGACTGTGCAACAACATACATTTTACAGTATATACAAATAGTGTACACACAACCAAATGAATTTGTACACTGTTGAATATTGCATGCCACAGAGTTTGCATGCATTTTGAAATACGTTTCAATGTTGTTGCCAATTACAAAAAAGAAAATCGAGGTCCAAACTTACATAAGATCTTGACATAGCATATTCTAGTGTGAGAATTGTATTTCACAAAGACAGATTCCTAACTCTACTGTAGGTTTTAATAAATATCGCACATTAACAAGGCTATTCCTACATTTCGTCTTATTGATCCTAAAAATAATGGTTTTTCTTTTACTCCAATCAAAATGAATTATTATAATATTATTTCTGCTTGAAATGGAACATCACATATTCAATAAATATTATAAATTTAAATTAACCTGAAAGAAAACATTTAGTAAAATGACTAATGTCATTATATGGGATGATCAGCTTATAGTTTATTCTTTGTTGCACTCTCCAAGGAATAACCAAAAACAAACAAAATTGATGGGGGGGCCCCCAATTCAAACCGAAAAGGGAAAAGGTGGCCTGAAATGGTTTTAATAAATCTCAAAAACATTAAGCATTTGAGGAAATATTATTATTCCCTAGCTTTCTACCTAATGACAAGAGACAAATAATCATCCCCCCACCAAAAAATTACATTACCTTATTTTGAAATTATTTGCCATCCTAATTCAAGAATTAAAATTAGCAAATCATGCCTTGAATGACCCCCAATTGTTGTTGTTTCATTTGATAAATTAGCAATAATTTGTCATTACTGTATTTAAAGCAACATGTTCTAATGGTTAGAGTAATTTAAAATTCACTCACTCATCTCTGTCTTGAAATATAATGCAAGCAGATGGAAAAAAAAAATTATTTGGAATTTTGGTAAACTTCATCCACAATCTAGCTGAAATACCCAGCGTTGCCCAGGAGGAAAATAAAGTTTTGGTTTTTTTTTTTATTGTTTGAGAAAAACATAATTAAAAAAACACAACTTTAAAAATAAAATTAAATTAACAAACAATAAACTTGGGTTTGCTTCCTGGGTCTTCCCTGCGTGCAGTTTGCATGTCTTCCCCGTGTTTACGTGGATTTTTTGCAGTGGGCTTGGCGCCTGCCTGGGGTTTGTTTCCTGCCTTGTGCCCTGTGTTGGCTGGGATTGGCTCCAGCAGACCCTAGTGACCCTGTAGTTGGGATATAGCAGGTTGGATGATGGATGGATGGATAAAGGCTCACTAATGACCTTGTCTTGTGGTCTTGTATGTATGTTATCATTTAGTTGATGCTCGGAATCGGCCTGCTCTATTTAATTTGAAAAGCAACAGGGGCGCGGTGCTGCTCTAAAATAAAGAATACTGGCAGTCGCCTGGTATATACTAACTGTGGAAGCCCATGTTGTTAAAAGCACAAGATCCTAGAAAGTATTTAAATCGTCAGAACTACTCTGGGCATCTCTCTGCTAGAAGGATTCATGTCTCTGCTAGAAGGATTCATGTTGCCGAAGTGCTTGCATCATTTGTGCATTAGCAGCTAAGCGACTGTCTTTCATAGGAGGTTTTCTTTTGCTGGTGTACTGGCCTAGACACACACACTTCCACGCGTAGAACTCTATTTAATTTCAAAAGCAACAGGGCGGTGGCATCTCTGCAAACATATAATATATATATATATATGTATATATATATATATATATATATATATATATATATATATATATATATATATATATATATATATATATATATATATATATATATATATATATATATATATATATATATATATATATATATATATATATATATATATATATATATATATATATATATACACATATATATATATATATATATATATATATATACATATATATATATATATATTGTAAAGGACCGAGAGAGACAGTAGCAAGGGTTGGGGTTTTCCGCCCCGTGATATTGTATAGACAAAAAAACAGGTCAAAATCATAAACAAACAGTTCATATGCGCGACGACTCCTGGCGCGCGCCATTTTATTGGGGAGGAGCCGGAAGTGGAGGAATGTCGGAAGGACCGCAAGGGAGGATGGGAAGGATGACGCCAGGGCAAGATGGCGGAGGAAGGGCGGAAGTATCGCGACTGCGGTCATCCATGCCTATGGTGCAGGACGGTCTTTTTCCTATGAGGAAGCAGAGGGAGAAAGTTAATACCCCACCATTCCCTGGCGAGTGGTTTCCCAGGTGCTGTCGAATCAATCCGCGGCCTCCTACTCGGCGTCGCGTGACCGATCCCCCTTAGCCCAGGACCGCCAGGTCGGGCGGACCTAACCGAGAGGTCGTGGAATACGAGAGAGGGCATCGGCATTGGCCTGAAGGGTGCCCCCCGATAAGTGACAGTGAACTTATACGGCTGTAAGTCCAGGAACCACCTGGTGACCCGCTGGATTCACTCTTTGTGCAGGGACATCCACTGAAGTGCAGCGGATCAGTCACCAGAGCGAACTCGCACCCAGCAGGTAGTACGGAGGTGGGTCACTGCCCACTTAATGGCCAAGGCCTCCTCTCCACTGCCGCGTGCCGGCCCCGGTCCATCAGTTTCCGCTAAGGTACATCACAGGGTGCTCGACACCATCGACGCTTTGGCTCAGCACGGCACCCAGGCCTGTGTCCGGCGCCGGTCTGGAGAATAAACGGAGCCCAAAATCGGGCGTCCGTAACACAGGTGCCGACGTTAGGGCCTTCTTTAGGTCACTGAACGCTGTTCTGCTTTGTCGGTCCACACCACGATAGGGGCGCCCTTTTGTCAGGTCAGTCAAGGGTGCTGCTCTTCGAGAAACGGGAACAAACCGGCGGTAGTAACTCGCAAGCCCCAAGAAAGCCTGCACCTGTTTCTTGGTACTCGGACGGGCCATTCTAAGATGTCTTTCACTTTGGAGCTCTGTGGCCGCACCTGTCCTTGTCCCACGAGGTAGCCTAAATATTTGGCCTCCTTTAATCCAAAAACACTTCCGGGGTTTATGCGGAGGCCGGCTTTAGCCAGTGTTCGGAGGACAGCTGCGACCTGCAGTAGATGCTCCTCCCAGGTGCCGGAATAGATGACAACGCCATCCAGGTAGGCGGCGCTATAGGACTGGTGGGCTTCAGCACTCTATCTACCAGACGCTGAAGGTCGCCGGGGCCCGTGCAGCCCAAATGGGAGGACCTTGTACTGCCAGTGCCCGCTAGGGGTGCTAAAGGCCGCTTTTCTCCTTTGCGGATGCCGTTAAAGGAATTTGCCAATACCCTTTGTCATGTCAAGGGTAGTCAGATATCGAGCCGCACTCCAGCCGCCAAGGAGGTCGTCAATGCGGGCATGGGGTAGGCATCGAACTTGGAGATCTGATTCAGACGCCTAAAGTCATTACAGAACCTCCAGGAGCCGCCTGGCTTGGAGACGAGGACAATAGGGCTGGACCAGGGACTATGGCTCTCTTCAATTATGTCCATGTCCAACATACGCTTTCACCTCCAGTTCGACCTCTGCGCTGTTTTGCCTCCGGAGTCGGTAGGGCCTCTCCCGGACGATTACCCGGGCTCCGTGACTATATCGCGCTCAATCAGCGGTCCGCCGGGTGACTCGCCACTACCTCGGGATGGCTCGGAGTGTTTGGGCTAACTCCTGCCGCTGCTTGGGGTCAGCTCTTCCGAGGTTAAGGGCAGTTGTGCTTGCGAAAGGGAGAGTGACCTACGGAGCTGGGAGCTCCTCTCTATCTCTCAGGGCTTTAACAGGTTGACATGATAGATCCTCTCACCGGTCGACGTTGGGCTGTTTTACCAAATAGTCGACGCAGTCCTTTCTCTCCTTAACCTCGTAAGGCCCTTGCCAGTGAGCGAGCAGCTTCGAGTGGGAGGTCGGGGCGAGCACCATAACTCGGTCCCCGGGCGGAACTCCCTGAGGACGGAGTTGCGGTTGTAACACCGGCCTGCGCTGCTTGCGCACGCAGTCACGCTCTTTTAGGAGGGGCCTGATCTTTGTGAGTCGGTCGCGCAGTTGCTCACGCACTCAAAATATTAGAGGAGGGAAGAGCCTCGCCTCCCAGCCTTCTTTTAGGATGTCGAGGATTCCCGGGGTTGTCGCCCGTATAGTAATTCAAAGGGGAGAAGCCCGTAGAGGCCTGGGGTACCTCCCGGTAGGCAAAAGCACGGCGGGAGGAGCTGGTCCCAGTTCCTGCCGTCGCTGACTACCTTGCGGAGCATCTGCTTAAGCGCCTGATTAAATCGCTCACCAACCCGCCAGTTTGCGGGTGATAGACTGACGCTTTCAGGTGCTTTATCTGCAGTAATTTGGCCACCTCCTTGAACGTATCCGAAGTGAAGGGCGCACCCTGGTCCGTGAGGACCTCCTTGGGTATGCCCACGCGTGAAAACAAGTTAACCAGTTCCCGTGCGATGCTTTTAGTATTAGCGAGCGCAGGGGAACCGCTCTGGGTACCGGGTGGCATAGTCCACCATGACTAGGATATACTTGTGGCCACGGGTTGAGGGCTCCAGGGTCCCACCAAATCGACCCCTATCCTTTCAAAGGGATGTCCACGAGGGGAATAGGGACTAGAGGAGCACGGTCCCTCCTAGGAATCTGGCGGGTCTGGCACTCGACAGGATTGACAGAACCGCCGGACCTCCTCATTGATCCCAGGCCAGTAAAAGCGAGCTTAATCCTCTCCAGTGTTTTTCGCCCCAGGTGGGCCTAGGAGGTGAGCATGTGCCAACTCGCATATCTCCGCCGGAAGGTACGCTGAATTAGCAACAACTTCCGCACCTCGCCTCATGGGTAGCCACTTTCGGTACAACAGATCATTTCAAGGACAAAGAAGGGTTCCCGGTGTGGATCCGTCCGCTGTGAGCTGTTAGGCAGAACAATCGCTTCGGGCAAAGCGCAGGGAGTCATCATTCCACTGCTCCCTCTTAAAGGAGGCCGGCGTGGACCGAAA